>NC_061510.1:103280759-103306434 GCF_022539505.1 Lolium rigidum
GACAATTGCATTAAGTATGGTGCGTAATGTAATCAACAACTACATCCTCGGACATAGCGCCAATGTTTTATCCCTAGTGGCAACATCACGAGCACAACCTTAGAACTTTACGTCACCTGTCCCGGTGTCAATGCGGGCATGAACCCACTATCGAGCATAAATACTCCCTCTTGGAGTTAAGAGCAAAAACTTGGCCGAGCCTCTACTAATAACGGAGAGCATGCAAGATCATAAACAACACATATGTAATAACTTGATAATTAACATAACATGGTATTCTCTATCCATCGGATCCCGACAAACACAACATGGAGTATTACAGATAGATGATCTTGATCATGTTAGGCAGCTCACAAGATCCAACAATGAAGCACAATGAGGAGAAGACAACCATCTAGCTACTGCTATGGACCCATAGTCCGGGGGTGAACTACTCACTCATCACTTCGGAGGCGACCATGGCGGTGTAGAGTCCTCCGGGAGATGAATCCCCTCTCCGGCAGGGTGCCGGAGGAGATCTCCAGAATCCCCCGAGATGGGATTGGTGGCGGCGGCGTCTCTGGAAGGTTTTCCGTATCGTGGTTTTTCGCATCAGGGGTTTCACGACGAAGGCTTTAAGTAGGCGGAAGGGCGGAGTCGGAGGGCTGACGAGGGGCCCACACCACAGGGCGGCGCGGGCCCCCCCTTGGCCACGCCGCCTTTTTGTCTGGCCACCTCGTGCCCCCACTTCGTATGCTCTTCGGTCTTCTGGAAGGTTCGTGGCAAAATAGGACCCTGGGTCTTTGTTTCGTCCAATTCCGAGAATATTTCGTTACTAGGATTTCTGAAACCAAAAACAGCAGAAAACAACAACTAGCACTTCGGCATCTTGTTAATAGGTTAGTTCCAGAAAATGCACGAATATGACATAAAGTGTGCATAAAACATGTAGGTATCATCAATAATATGGCATAGAACATAAGAAATTATCGATACGTCGGAGACGTATCAGTGTCCACTAGTGAAAGTCTAATCCCTAGGCCTTGTTCCTAAATACTGCTATCGCTGCTTGTTTACTATTTTACTGCGTTACTACTGTTGCGTTACTACTGCTTGTTTACTGTCCTGGGCAAAGCACTTTTACGAGTGCCGTTGCTACTGCTTATATATATTCATACCACTCGTATTTCACTATCTCTTCGCCGAACTAGTGCACCTATTAGGTGTGTTGGGGACACAAGAGACTTCTTGCTTTGTGGTTGCGGGGTTGCTTGAGAGGGATATCTTTGACCTCTTCCTCCCCGAGTTCGATAAACCTTGGGTGATCCACTTAAGGGAAACTTGCTGCTGTTCTACAAACCTCTCGCTCTTGGAGGCCCAACACTATCTACAAGAATAGAAACACCCGTAGACATCAAGCTATTTTACGGTGCCGTTGCTTGGGAGGAAAGGTAAAAGACACTCATACTCCGGTCCCGGGTAAAGTACTTTTACAGCGCCGTTGTGTGTGTGCTCGAAGCTATTTCCTTTAGATCCTGCAATTGCATCTTTTTGTTTCTTGTTTACACTAGTTTGGCATAATGGACAACAGTGAGCTTCTTATTCTATTTCATGATTTAAGACATGGATGGTTTGATGCGAAAATTAAAAAACCCATGGAACATATTAGTATGAACACTTTGAATACCATTGTTGCTAATGATATAGAAATTTCTAAGCTTGGGGAAGCTGGCTTTGATGAGCATGATATATTTAGTCCCCCAAACATTGAGCAGAAAATTTTCTTTGATGATACTTTGCCTCCCATATATGATGATTATAATGATAGTAGTCTTTTGTTACCTTTGTTATGGAGGATAAATTTGATTATGATTACAATATGCCTCCTATATTTGATGATGAGAATAATATTGATAGCTACTTTGTTGAATTTGCTCCCACTACAACTAATAAAATTGATTATGCCTATGTGGAGAGTAATAATTTTATGCATGAGACTCATGATAAGAATGCTTTATGTGATAGTTATATTGTTGAGTTTGCTCATGTTGCTACTGAAAGTTATTATGAGAGAGGAAAATATGGTTGTAGAAATTTTCATGTTACTAAAACACCTCTCTATGTGCTGAAATTTTTGAAGCTACACTTGTTTTATCTTCCTATGCTTGTTACTTTGCTCTTCATGAACTTGTTTATTTACAAGATTCCTTTTCATAGGAAGCATGTTAGGCTTAAATTTGTTTTGAATTTTCTTCTTGATGCTCTCTTTTGCTTCAAATACTATTTCTTGCGAGTGCATCATTAAAACTACTTGAGCCCATCTTAATGGCTATAAAGAAAGAACTTCTTGGGAGATAACCCATGTGTTTATTTTGATACAGTACTTTTATTTCGTATTTGTGTCTTGGAAGTTGTTACTACTGTAGCAACCTCTCCTTATCTTATTTTTATCGCATTGTTGTGCCAAGTAAAGTCTTTGATAGTAAAGTTCATACTAGATTTGGATTACTGCGCAGATTCTGATTTCTTTGTCTGTCACGAATTTCGACCTGCCTCCTCGTAGGTAGCTCAGAAAATTAAGCCAATTTACGTGCGTGATCCTCGGATATGTACGCAACTTTCATTCAATTTGGGCATTTTCATTTGAGCAAGTCTGGTGCCTCAATAAAATCCATCTTTACGGACTCGATTCTGTTTTGACAGATTCTGCCTTTTATTTCGCATTGCCTCTTTTGCTATGATGGATGAATTTCTTTGTTCCATTAATGTCCAGTAGCTTTATGAAATGTCCGAAGTGTTAAGAATGATTGTGTCACCTCTGAACATGTTAATTTTTATTGTGCACTAACCCTCTAATGAGTTGTTTCGAGTTTGGTGTGGAGGAAGTTTTAAGGGTCAAGAGAGGAGGATGATATACTATGATCAAGAAGAGTGAAAGCTCTAATCTTGGGGATGCCCCCGTGGTTCATCCCTGCATATTTCAAGAAGACTCAAGCATCTAAGCTTGGGGATGCCCAAGGCATCCCCTTCTTCATCGACAACATTATCGAGTTCCTCCCCGAAACTATATTTTTATTCCGTCACATCTTATGTACTTTACTTGGAGCATCTGTGTGCTTTTGTTTGTGTTTTTGTTTGAATAAATGCTTGTGTGGGAGAGAGACACGCTCCGCTGGTTCATATGAACACATGTGTTCTTAGCTTTTATTTTTCATGGCGAAGGTTGAAACTGCTTCGTTAATTGTTATATGGTTGGAAACGGAAAATGCTACATGTAGTAATTGGTAGAATGTCTTGAATAATTTGATACTTGGCAATTGTTGTGCTCATGTTTAAGCTCTTGCATCATATACTTTGCACCTATTAATGAAGAAATACATAGAGCTTGCTAAAATTTGGTTTGCATATTTGGTCTCTCTAAAGTCTAGATAATTTCTAGTATCGAGTTTTGAACAACAAGGAAGACGGTGTAGAGTCTTATAATGTTTACAATATGCATTTTATGTAAGTTTTGCTGCACCGGTTCATCCTTGTGTTTGTTTCAAATAACCTTGCTAGCCTAAACCTTGTATCGAGAGGGAATACTTCTCATGCATCCAAAATCCTTGAGCCAACCACTATGCCATTTGTGTCCACCATACCTACCTACTACATGGTATTTTTCCATCATTCCAAAGTAAATTGCTTGAGTGCTACCTTTAAATAATTCAAAATTTATCACCTCTGATTTATGTCAATGTTTTATAGCTCATGAGGAAGTATGTGGTGTTTTATCTTTCGATCTTGTTATTTACTTCGACGGACTTTCACAATGGACTAGTGGCTTCATCCGCTTATCCAATAATTTTGCAAAAGAGCTGGCAATGGGGTTCCCGACCCGATTAATTAACTTGCATTAATAATTCTCTTCACATGTTTTGCTACGATTCATCGGTAAGCAACTTAATTTTGCAAATAGACACTCCTTCATGGTATGTGATTGTTGGAAGGCACCCGAGGACTCGGTTAGCCATGGCTTGTGTAAGCAAAAGGTTGGGAGGAGTGTCATCCATAAATAATGAAACTAAAGTACATGTGTAAACAAAAGAGAAGAGGGATGATCTACCTTGCTGGTAGAGATAACGTCCTTCATGGGAGCCGCTCTTGAAAGTCTGGTTGATAAGGTAGTTAGAGTGCCCACTACCATTCGTTGACAACAACAAACACCACTCAAAACTTTACTTTTATGCTCTCTTTATGTTTTCAAAAATAAAAGCTCTAGCACAAATATAGCAATCGATGCTTTCCTCTTTGAAGGACCTTTCTTTTACTTTTAATGTTGAGTCAGTTCATCTATCTCTCTCCACCTCAAGAAGCAAACACTTGTGTGAACTGTGCATTGATTCTTACATACTTGCTTATTGCACTTGTTATATTGCTTTGCATTGACAACTATCCATGAGATATACATGTTACAAGTTGAAAGCAACCGCTGAAACTTAATCTTCCTTTGTGTTGCTTCAATACCTTTACTTTGATTTATTGCTTTATGAGTTAACTCTTATGCAAGACTTATTGATGCTTGTCTTGAAGTACTATTCATGAAAAGTCTTTGCTTTATGATTCACTTGTTTACTCATGTCATTACCATTGTTTTGATCGTTGCATTCATTACATATGTTTACAAATAGTATGATCAAGGTTATGATGGCATGCCACTCCGAAAATTATCTTTGTTATCGTTTACCTCCTCGGGACGAGCAGGAACTAAGCTTGGGGATGCTGATACGTCTCCGACGTATCGATAATTTCTTATGTTCCATGCCACATTATTGATGATATCTACATGTTATATGCACATTTTATGTCATATTCGTGCATTTTACTGGAACTAACCTATTAACAAGATGCCGAAGTGCCGGTTCCTGTTTCTAGCTGTTTTTGGTTTCAGAAATCCTAGTAACGAAATATTCTCGGAATTGGATGAAATCAACGCCCAGGTCCCTATTTTGCCCGGAAGCATCCAGAACACCCGAGAACCGTCAGAGAGGGGGCACAGGCCCACCAAACCCTAGGCTGGCGCGGCCAAGGGGGGGCTCGCGCCCCCCTATTGTGTCGGCGCCCCTTCGACCTTCTGACGCCGCCTCTTCGCCTATATAAAGCCCCTGGACCTAAAACCTCGAGACGAGAAAAGCCACGGTACGAGAAACCTTCCAGAGCCGCCGCCATCGCGAAGCCAAGATGCGGGGGACGGGAGTCTGCGTTCCGGCACGCCGCCGGGACGGGGAAGTGCCCCGGAAGGCTCCTCCATCGACACCACCGCCATCTTCATCAACGCTGTTGTCTCCCATGAGGAGGGAGTAGTTCTCCATCGAGGCTAAGGGCTGTACCGGTAGCTATGTGGTTCATCTCTCTCCGTGTACTTCAATACAATAATCTCATGAGCTGCCTTACATGATTGAGATTCATATGATGATGCTTGTAATCTAGATGTCATTATGCTAGTCAAGTGGGTTTTACTTATGTGATCTCCGGAGACTCCTTGTCCCACGTGTGTAAAGGTGACGATGTGTGCACCGTGTGGGTCTCTTAGGCTATATTTCACAGAATACTTATTCACTATTATGAATGGCATAGTGAAGTGCTTATTTATATCTCTTTATGATTGCAATGTGTTTTGTATCACAATTTATCTATGTGCTACTCTAGTGATGTTATTAAAGTAGTTTTATTCCTCCTACACGGTGTAATGGTGACAGTGTGTGCATCCGTGTTAGTACTTGGCGTAGGCTATGATTATGATCTCTTGTAAATTATGAAGTTAACTATTGCTATGATGGTATTGATGTGATCTATTCCTCCTACATAGTGTGAAGGTGACGAGTGTGCATGCTATGTTAGTACTTGGTTTAGTTGTGTTGATCTGTCATGCACTCTAAGGTTATTTAAATATGAACATTGAATATTGTGGAGCTTGTTAACTCCGGCATTGAGGGTTCGTGTAATCCTACGCAATGGTGTTCATCATCCAACAAAAGAGTGTAGAGTATGCATTTATCTATTCTGTTATGTGATCAAAGTTGAGAGTGTCCACTAGTGAAAGTCTAATCCCTAGGCCTTGTTCCTAAATATCGCTATCGCTGCTTGTTTCTTGTTTCTCTGCGTTACTACTGCTGCGTTACTACTGCTTGTTTCTTGTCTCTGGGCAAAGCACTTTTCTCGGTGCCGTTGCTCTTGCTTATATATATTCATACCACCTGTATTTCACTATCTCTTCGCCGAACTAGTGCACCTATTAGGTGTGTTGGGGACACAAGAGACTTCTTGCTTTGTGGTTGCATGGTTGCTTGAGAGGGATATCTTTGACCTCTTCCTCCCTGAGTTCGATAAACCTTGGGTGATCCACTTAAGGGAAACTTGCTGCTGTTCTACAAACCTCTGCTCTTGGAGGCCCAACACTGTCTACAAGAATAGAAGCACCCGTAGACATCACTCGTCAGCAGCGTTGACACCATCGTCCTCCTCGACGCTCCGCCACCACCAGCACCGGCGCGCAGAGGCCAATTTTCGCTATATTTTGGTCAAAACTAGTTAGCGTCCGCCGGTGTACTAAGTAATTTAGGTTATCTTATTGAATTATGTAACTTATGATGCTCAGTCGGAGCATCAAATCCATCTATATATATGATCATCGACCAATTTCCCCGTGATATTTCAAATGTACTTTTTCAGTTTGTGTTTTATGGGTTCTGCTCTGTGACAACGTTTTTCCGATCCGTAAACACGACTTCGATGAACTGAACTCCGAATTTTTAGTTCACGTTTTTACGAGCTCAGCTAGAGATGCTCTAAATCTAGTAAGTGGATGAAAGTTGTAGGTAGTTACGGAGGCCTTGGTAAAGAATTCTCTGGTCTTATGATATAAATTTAATTGAGAATCTAATGGTCCTATTACTAGTGCGATAATTCAGTGTTAAACTATAAGTGAATTACCTAACTCTTTCCATCAGATCGGTCTTTTGAATAGTTGGTTAGAGCATGAAGCTTAAATATGGTATCAGAGCCAGGGTCTCGAGTTCAAGTCCTGGTTTTCACAATTTATTCTATAAATTGCTGTTATCCCCCTCTTGTCTACGTAAAGGCTTCTAGGGCCATACGCCTCTGTTTACACGTGTTGACTGGTCTCCGCCGCCTCACACGTGAGGGGGATGTTAAACTATAAGTGAATTGCCTAACTCTTTTCATCAGATCGGTCTTTTGGAATACTCCCTCCGTTCCTATATATAAGCCATATAGTTTTTTGAGAAAAATTTCAGAATATAAGGTTTATTGTGTTGCCCTACTTGTATGGACAATATTTTTGGAGATTTGATTAGGTTTACTTATCTTATGCAAAGTCCTCTATTAGCTCACGGCAATTACTTACGGTTAACCCTAACCAAACATGGTGTAATTTTTCCTAAATATGTGTTTCTTAATTTCCGTGTCAAAAATTATATGGCTTATATTTAGGACCGGAGGGAGTAGTTGGTTAGAGCATGAAGCTTAATATTCAGTATCACTTCGAAACTATTGGTAAAGGATTCTCTAGTGTTATGAGATTGATTTGAAGCCAGAATGTTATGTCATTGTATCAGTGCGTCAATTCTGTATTGATTAGAAATAATTTATAAACTTGTGTTTATTCCATTCACCAGTCAAGAATGACAAGTCCCACAACTGAGTGGTGTCCTTGCAGGACAATCCAAGTTACGGTAGTTCCACTTCACACCTTTGAAAGTCCTTGGACTCATCTTTACGAAAACCTATTAGAATGGCTTGATAGTCACTAAAAGACCACTGTGACAGTTGCAGCTTATCATGATGGATTTTCTTTTTGGGTAAAACAGCAAGTAGACTTAGGATTCCGAAATAACCTATACACCGGAGAAGCCTAAAATGATTGGGCTGCTTTTGAGATTGCTATAGTAAAAGCGAGCACAACCATCCCAAAAAGGGTAAAGACCGAGAGTTATGGTTAAGGAAATGCCATGCTATACCGTATGAAAATGGGCGGACCTCCACAACCCAATAGAATTTGGATTTTGTCCGGAACTTAAAACCCGAGGAAATGGTAGCATATCTTGACAATGTAGCCGGATTGCATAAAACATTCCTCAATACTCACCAAACTTTAGTAGAGGAAGTAGGTGGTGTACAAACTAAGTTTGCGGACTAAGTTTAGTCTCACGTTTCTATTTAAAAGTGAGTTGAAGTGGTTTATAAAGTGAGCTCTTTTACTTCCACTAGCTGATCGAGAGAGAAGAGGAGGAATTCACGCATACTCTTCCTCCCCGCCTCGCCACGCATCACAGGTGCATCACGTTTTGTGACTCAAGTTTGATACTGGTTTTATGGAGAACTATCTTTTCGCTCGGTGCACCAGCTGGGCGTGTACGTGTCAACATGCGTGTGCATGGATAACACGCACCCAACTTCTGGAGTCTTCCTCCGCCGCGTCTTGGTTCAACCGCCCATTCGCTCCACATCCCAGGCTATACTGAGGGAAGACATAACAAATTGATGGAGCGGTCGACCACTCCCCTCCTCTCTCGTTGTGTGTTCCTTTTGTTGTACCACCCTCTTGTCTTTCCTATTTCCGGCAACTGCGTGCGCGACCGTTCTAGGAGAGCATGCCTCCGAAACCCCATCCATTTAGTTCTTGCACCAGAAAAACGAGCGATAAGGTTTTTACGGAGTGTCTCGACGTGACCGCTCACTTCAGTCGAGCTCTTCGTCGCCGGATTGCTTCATCTTCGATGGCTTACTACATCCTCACCGACCTTGTCAGATTCTGTGACGCCGACCACCATGGGAGACAACAACTGCCATGGTAATGCTAGGGTGGGGAGCTGTTCAGTAGCGATGTGCATGCTTCTCATCTCCTACCTTACATTGGTTCTTGTTTTGTATGCATGCAATGGCGGAGCTCTTTCGAGGGTCCTTTGCTGAGGTTGCATCAAAGATCAACGAGGCAAACAAACATCAGCAACGAGCCTTTGCAGTTTGCCCGGGCTATCTAGCTGGCTTGGGTCCGCCAGTGTCCGCATGTAGATCCCGTAGATATACTTGGTATTATACATACTACCTCCATCCCAAAAACTTAAGACTTATTTTATTTTTAGAAAGTCAAATTATGTCAAGTTGACTATATTTTTACAAAAAATCAATAACATGCAAAATAGAAAATCAATATCATTAGATATATAATAACATATATTTTCATATGGTATCTACAAAAGATCATATTTGTTGATAGATTCTATTAAAACTTGGTCAAATTTACTTTGTTTGGCTTCTCATATAAAAATATAAGTCTTAAACTTTAAGATGGAGGTAGTAGTAGTTAAATCAGAGCTTTTATGATGTTGATTCTGATAATTAAACTTATACGGAAATTGGCTAATATCCTAGGAGTGTATCATTTTTGTGTTCAGACACTTGCTAAATCGGTCAAATCACAAAATGTAGCCGGGCCGAGTCCGTCCATGCTAGTTTAATCAATGCAACGACGTACGGCACGAATCTTAGGAGAGACCAATCTCGAGCGCAACGTTATTAGCAGTGCCGATGCATGCATGAACGTAAACGCTTTTCTGCAACGTTATTAGTAATGTGCATCGAGAGATCCCCCTTTCCTAACCATCGAAAGATAGACACTGCCGTACTATTTTTCTGGAGTCAAGCGGCTGTTTCTTCAACAACGCGACAGTGAGATTTGGCAGCGGTCTGTGGAAGAAAAATGTGATCCCGCTTGCTTGTGTTTTTCGGAAGTGAAGGCGTGCTGGGCGTCCCCCGGGGATCTGATTCTCCAGCCCCCGGGTTCCCAGCCGTCGGATCAACCATTTTGACGGTTAGATTTGCATGTAGCAAAAAAAACACCTCCGGCAGTAAAAAATCACCCCCGGCAGCAAATGACTGAAGCAAAAAACGGTTCGTTCATGAAAAAAAAGAAAAGGTCTGAGCTCGCCGGAGCCTCGCCGGGGACTCGCCGGAGACCCCCGTAGCAAACATATGGTACAATTGTAGCAAAACTTCAGAAAAGTTGTATCAAAAAAATTATAGAAATGTAGCAAAATCGCAGAATATGTATAGCAAAAAAATGATATTGTATCGTAACGCCGGTAGCAAACTAGTAGCTTCAGCCCGCAGAGACATGAAGGAGACCTCGCCTGCAGCAGCGTCGCCAAAAAAGTTGCAGCAACTCCGTGTACCTAAGGTAGCAACACCCAGAACCGCCGGTAGCAACGTCGAACACCTAAAGTAGCAAACCACGCGCACCACAGGCAGCACCTCCGCCATCGACGCGCAGAAACGGTGCTCAACGGTGGTAGCAACACCGGAGGCCGTAGGTAGCAAACCCTGCCTTTGCCGGTAGCAACAATGGAGGCCTAAGACATCAAACTCATGCAGCCATGGCGGGCGCTTGTCGCCGGCATTAGAGGGAGTCGGACTGGCTGGAGCTGCGCCATGACGATGTCGACGCAGAGACGAACGAACTCGCGGCGTGCGGCGCCATGGCCGCACCACGCGGCAGCGTGCAGTAGCGCCTGGCTGGGGCACGGCATCGAGCTCGTGCGGGAGGCTCCCTGGTCGGCCTCCTCCGCTCGGCGGCGCGGCTGCCTCCTAGAGCGTGGCTGGAGCAAGGCGGCTCGGGCACGGCGGATTGAGTTCCGCCATGGCCGCACCTCGCGGCGGCGGGCGTGGCTGGGGCGCGGCGGCGGGTGGTGGTGGAGGGCCCTACTCTTCGATGGCTCGAGCTCGCACTGGGTATCCCTCACCGGCAACCTCTGCTCCGCCTCGCTCCATTACTTGCAGAAGAAAGGGGAAGCGAGAGGATAAGGAATTGAACAAGTGGCCAGGAGTCCGGGCTGTCTGGTGGGTCCTCCCTGGAACGCGTGCGGGTATGGGTGCGTGGGCGTTACAACCGAGGGACGTGGCACGCTCTCAACGGCGTGATCGAAGCGGATCGTGCGGCGCGCGACCAGGAGGATGCGTTGCTCGCAGCCCCCGGGGGAAGAGAAGCATTTTCCTTTTGATTTTGATATTCTTTGGTTTGAGTAAGCAAACGGATTCTCGGTCCAATCTGGGCTGAGTCAGATGGGCCTGGAGGCGGGGCCCCGGCCGTGTTCCCTCTGTTCACAGGGGGCTATGGCAGTGGGGATTTATTGCGCATGTCTCCTGGTGACACAGCCCCACAACCACCGCCGTGAGCCGTCTGCTCACTTCGTTCCCGTCCAATCGGCGTTTCGAAAAGCAAAGTCGTTTTCGGGCTGGATCTTTCCTGCAAACTTTCGATCGTCAAGAAAATAAAGATCATCTGGTATGGCGACGGCGGAGGCGGGGTAATTTTCGCAGCTGCTTCTGATGGTTCACAGCCACATTTTATCGTCAGGTAAAAGCAGCTCCTTTACACGATGATTGATGATCTTTAGAGCATCTCCACTCGTCCCCCGAACAGGCTCCCGGCGAGCGTTTTTTCCATCCGGACGGCGTAATTCGGTCCAGTCGCGCCCCCCGGTTCCTCGTTTTCGTCCGGATTTGGGCCTAAACTCATCCGGCGATCCCACGCCATCTCCGGTCCCCCGGGGAGCGCTCGGGGACTCCGGACGAAACGAAAGCGCGCGTGGCCCCAACTTGTCGGCGACAATGGCCTCCGATCTACGGCAATACCCTCGTCTTCCCGATCTACGGCAATACCCTCGTCGAACGAAAGCTTTCAAATCTCAAGTGGTGCAACATAGATAGATTATATATATTTCGAATATAATTCGAATAAACATAAAAATTACATATAAAAACTTTAAAACAAACTTAAACTACTTCTTCTTCCTACGTGGCCCCGCCTCATCGTCGTCGCGGCGACGCTTCCGGCTCGTCACCTCCTCGTCGGAGGAAGTTGAGTCCTCCTCCTCGTCGGTGTCCTCGGCCTCTTCGTCGTCCCTCCTCCTTTTCCTCGGCCTCTTCCTCCTCCTTTTCCTCGGCCTCTTCCTCGGCCTCGCTCCTTGGCCTCTTCCTCCTCCTCCTCGTCCTCTCCTCGTCATCCCATTCGTCCTCGTCGGCCGAGCGGAGGGAATCGTCGCTGCTCGGACGATGCGGCTTTATCCCACCAATGGCGCCATCCAGACGCCTTCCCCTCGCTGTCGGTGTCCGATGGCCAAGAGAGATCGCTCATGGTTGAACGGAGGATGGTGACGAGAGAACAGATGAATGGCGTCGGTCGTCGGAAACCGTATATGTAGGTCTCTCGACGAAGAGAGCGGCGGTTGATCATCCGCGGAGTTCGTGCTCCATTACGGCGGTTCTTGCATCGAGGCCACTTCGACCGTTCCCGACGAGTCGTTTCGGCTCTCCAGACCACTCCGCGACGGTTCAATGCGTCGAGGGAACTCCGACGATTGCCCTTCCCGGTGACTGCGCCGTCGCTATGCACGCGATGGGTGCGCGTCCATGGGCTCGCGGCTGGAAAAATGGGCCTCCCCAGGCCAAAAACTACATCCATCTGGCGCTAAATAACGCCGGATTTCGGCGCGGGAGCCCAACGGCTGGGGATGCTCTTAGTTCGGGTTCGGGCCGGTTTGACTGGACGTGTGGACGGAGGCGCGAGGCCGGCCGTTGGCGTGCGCGTGATGCCCACGTGCGAGCGGCCGTGCCGCCCGTGCGCATCCCGATGCGGCGGCCACCCGCGTCTCCGCTCGGTTCATTTTTTGGTACTTTCCGCACGCCCGCAGCAAAAGGTAAAGGTCGGTCGCCGAATCTCACGCGGCGCGGCCGCCTTTTGGGCATGGGTCGAACAAATGGGCCGAACACTGGATTGGGCCGGAACCTCAGAAAGGACACACGCACCGGTGGGCTCTCTCTGCCTTGTCGGAATCGAGCCTTATCTCCTCGTCCGATGTTCCGAACAAACCGGATCGATCGGCTTCCCCCTCGAGTCCGTCCTTGTCACGGCGGCATGGCGAGCCTGCGTTCCGATATGGCCTCTCCCGGCGCGGCCATGCCGTCTGCCTGCGACTGCGAGCATGTCACCTGGTTCTTCGTCGTAGGTTTGCACATCACTGCCGTCTAATCCCGTCGTGCTCTTCGAGGAAGAAAGCTCGAACCGTCGAACGCATGGAGCATATGGACTGCGAACGTTCGTGCCGACTGGCCGAGCCTATCAAAGCGTCAGTCACGTACACGACGCAGAGCTCATCGGTTGGACACTTGCTTTTGAAACCCACACATCCCCACGAGATGAAACTATTCTGCATGCCCGACGCTTCCATCCGTGAAGCGTCGTCGCTGCAGGGGGAAGGGGGCCGCAGGTCCATCTCTGCGATTCACCAGTGGTCGGTCGACGGCAGAAGCTTAACTCGATCGTCTTTTTACGCAGCCGAGGCACTGTTGAGGCACAGACATGCGTACGTACCAGCCTGTCATTAACCCTGCAGTACTATCGATGGTATCGACGTACGGCTGAAAGTGATCTACCGAGCACAAAATATGGCGGCCGAGCCTGCAGGTATCATCCATCGGCGAGGTCGAGCTCGGCCAACAGGAGCGTGCCAGATTGGAGACAGCCGATCGCCGGAGGTCACGAGTTGGCATGTGGGTGCGAGCGATAGGGCGTGACGTGTGCTCCTGTCCAGTCCCGATCAGCTGGTCGGACGACCTAGCTAGCTCGCGAGAGGGACTCCACGATCGAGGGCGCCGATGAGATGGCGCACAAGATCCAGCATGTCCTTGGACGAGCAGACCAGCCTCGTATCGCCGATATCGACTACTTTTGCTATGCCCCACAGCAAATGCACTTCTCTCGAGCCTTCTTATCCTAGTAGTGTAGCAACCATCCGATTTTTTCCGTGGTAAAATGTTGTATTGTTAGAAATCGGCATCCCTTGTGATGTCGTGAACTTCGGAACACCCGAGATATACCAAAGAGGACGCGGAGAAATCATCAGCATAAAAACAAATGGCAAAATAAATAATCAAGGGAAGAAAAAAAAACTCAGCCCACTAGAGCCATCTCTCATGGAACAAGGTAAACCCATATTCATGGGCGAGCTCCTATTAGCGGAGCGAGCGAGCCTTCGCCTGAACAAATAAAAGGCATGTTTTCTTCAGCTCATCTGAACGGCTTTTCAATAATAATATTTATTTTATTTGAACAATCTTTTTCAATAAAAACAATAACCTCATTTGAATGATTTTTATTACGGAATAAGAAAATATATCTTATTTGAATGGATTTTCAATATGAACATTTAACTCACTTGAAGGGTTTTTAATAAGAACATTTATCTTATTTGAACGATATTTTATATGAATATAGATATCATTTTAAAGATTTTTAAAAGACGATTTATCTTATTTTGAATAAAAGGATCAAAATACTAATTTTTTCCACAACATATATATTTGTTTAATACAAAAGGAGAAAATGCAAACGAAAAATAAAAATAGAAAACAATGAGAAAGAAATAGGAAATAGAAGAAAAAATGAAAAGAAAACATATATGAAAAATAAAGAAAATAGCAAGAAATGAACAAAAATAGGAAACTAAGAAACAGGCGAAAAATAAACATAGGAAAACGGCTAAATCCAAAAAAAAAAACCCCGCCATAGTTGTCCTACCAAGGAAAGTATACATGGTAAAAATGGGCCGACCCAAAACGGCTAGTGCGTAGGCGGAGCGTAATGGAGCAAGCACTGGACGGCAAATATGAAACACTCCTTCATAGACCAAGTGCGTGGACCAAATAAAATGTGGATACCCCTTGCTTTCCACTCCCACTTAGGGCCTTTCTTAACGTTTTGTAAATTAAGATCTTTGTGTCCTTGATTTCTCTCCCCACCTTGGGTATCAGTGGTCATTTGTACAAGGCATTAAGCCTATAAAAGGCACCTCATGGTTCATTTGTAAATCATCTCCGAGATGACGCAAGAGAGCAATTCCTCACACGGGATCCCTCCAAACTTCTAGTCCTCAAGATTAATCACGACCGAAGTGTGGTACATCAGATCGTACAACTGGGTTGCCTCTTTCGAACACCCAATACTTGATTCACAGAACTAGACCTCTCTCGCAGATGTATAGAGGTTCAACCGGGTCAAGAAAGGTTCCAGTTTGTACACACGAAGGTTACTCCACCGAAAGGTACTCTCAAAACCTAATCTTTTGGCAAAAGGTTACCCGAGAACTTAGCCCCTGCAAAAGACCAAGACCTAGCCTAAATTTGATGCGCGAAAGGGTGGCCGAAACCAACAAGTCGTGTGCTTAAAGACTCTAGAATTCCTCATGTTCCATAATTCCCGCGAGTCTGACATGGTGACGATGGCGATGGCTTTTCGTATTATGGAGTGAGCATGATAAATATGCAGCCACCTAGTCTTAACGTCCAAGAAGGCGTCTCAATCCAAAAGGCTCTAATTTGAAGGCGTCCAAATCTAGATATACCTCAAATTTTAATGAGCATTGCCACTTGTGTTGTTTTTCACTAGAAAAAAGGGTCTCTCTAGGGCTCAATCTACTAAGAACGAAGTTCTCGGTAGAATGACTTCAGTGACTTTTTGTTGCTTTTGTTTCTTTTATGTTTATTTTCCATTATTCGCAATTTGAACATTTTTTCAAAAACACACAAGTTTAATTTTCTTCCTCTCATAGTTGGTAAATAAAATCATGTGACAAATAAAATGTCGGTGTTGCACTCGATGCGCAACCAAAATCATTTCTCAGTTGCAACCTAGTTTGCAACTGAAAAATCTCAGTTGCGATCACACTTGCAATGGGAGAAAATCTCAGTTGCAACCATGCTTCCAACTGGAAAAATCCTAGCTTGCAACCCTACTTGAAACTAGAGAAAATCTTAGTTGCAACCCCGCGTGAAACTATAAAAAGTCTCAGTTGCAACCACAGTTGCAACTGAATAAAATCTCGGGTGTAACCACACTTAAAGCTGGAAAAAATCTTGGTTGCAACCACACTAACAGCTAGGGACGAAACTGCTTGAGAGGCGTTGGGGTCAGTTGACCCCAATGAAAACAAGCAAAACCTTCACTATTTAACACCAGTCAAATACAATGAATATGTGCCTGACCCAGTGACTGTTTTTTCTAGCTTCATCCCTGCTAACAACCGAAAAGTCTTGGTTAAAATTACACTTGCAACTAAAAATAAGTCTTGAAACACAATTTTGTAACCCTAGTTATAACTGCAAAAACACAAGAAAATACAAAATCTAACTCTAAAGCTAGCAGCCCACCACAAGAGGCCCAAAAATGCACCGAAGAAGCACATGCGTTTCTCACGCTCCAACAAGCCACTCCACTAGGGGAGGAAACACGCTCGCAGTCGCACCTAGTACTACTCCCTCCATACCGAATTAATGGGCAAATACGCACTTCGAGAAACAAGTTTGACTACTAATTTGGTCAACAAAATATAAGATATATACCACAAAAAATTATATTATTATAAACATTTTTTGAATACGAATCCAATGGTATAATTTTTATGGCATATATCTTATATTTTGTTGATCAAATTTGTTGTAAAACTTATTACTCGAAATACGTAATTGTCTCATAAACCGGTATGGAGGGAGTAGCAATTTGCCTTCAGGAAACATGTATGATGATGCAAAAGAAATCTAATTGTGGTCCCAACTGAGATTACAAACAAATAGCCACATTTATGACTCTACTAAGGAGGCGCTCCATTCTTTGTCTGTTGATAACTAGCCACTTTTACTCAACACCTATTATTTTAGAAATACTAGAAAGATACCCCGCGCGTTGCAGCGGGAATTTTTCCGATAACTCTATTTTGTAAAAAACAAAAAGATATAAGTCGATTGGAATAGGATGTTATTTGTAGAAACATGCATGATTCAATTGACGTAAATAGTAAAGAGGCTAACTTTAAAAAACTGACTTGAAATGGTTATGTAGTTGGCGGCTAAAAGTTGATGATGTGGATAATTGGATGGCTTAAAAATAGATGATGTGGCTTGCATGTAAATATTAATGAATGTTAGTGGGGGATGACATGGACAATTGGATGGCTAATAAAATGGATGATGTGGATAGCTTGCATGTTGAGATAGACAACTTCAATGACCCTCTAGTGGGGTTTTGTTTTATAAGAGATATAGATTCCAAAAAACATGTAATATTTCTGGAAAGAAAGAAAAACAATAATATTATTAAAAAATAGCCACTTTTATGGCAGAAAAGTGCAATTAACTTGTTTCAGTTGCATTTCTTTAAGTGTTGTTGCACCTTTTTTGCCGATTGAGACATAATTCTTTATTTCGAAACAAGGGCAAATGCTTTGTGCTTTTCCTTTGATTAAGTTAGGAGTTTGACAAGAAACTAAAGGATTACACTCGCCAAAGGCCTACTCTTCAGACATCAAATTACTCATATGCTTAGCACCTGCCAACACCCAAAGCATGGACTCCCTCTTAATCTTTTCTAGAATCGACTTGGTTATATTTTTGAAAACCCGTGAGTTTCCCTCATTGCTAATTTCCTAAGAGATGAGGAGAGTGATGGATGCCAAATCCTTGCGGCTAGTCATTGTTTCCCACCATTGATAGATTGATATCGTTGGCCAAGGTTGGATGTTGATGAAGTGGAGCGAGTGCCAATCCTTAACAAGGCCCCGAAGCCAAATGGTGAGGCGGCAATTGTCAAAGAAGTGATTCATGGATTTTTTTACCCGCTTGCAAAGCAGTGGAACCCCTCATTTTTGCCACCACCTTTTCTCCAAACGGCGGTTAAATGCCTATTTTGAGAAGCCACACACAAAACTTTATTTTGGGAGGGACCCAAATCTTTCTGACCTTGGCGGTAGGCGGTAGCGAGCGACGAATTGGGCCTTCTAAGCAGATTTGGCAGAACTTCCTCTTGCGGGTTGATGGTTCTAAGTTACACCCAAAGGTAGATATGTTGGCGACTGTTCTTGACACAGATGTCCACTTCCATGTTGATCTGTGAGATCCGCTCCTTGTTGTGAAGAGCCTTTTTCACACACCATTTCGAGCAATATTTGTAGGTTTCACACTGAGACTTAATGCTGTTATATTGTGATCCAAATTCCAAGAAGAGGCTAACTTCTGACGAGCGGAGCGAGGCCCGTCGCCGGTAGGCTTGGGCCGAGCGAGTCTGAAGTTAGCCCACACCGAGGCCCGACAGGTGCACCAGGGGGTGCGGGGGCGAAGCCCCCGCGGTACGGATCGTTGCCACCGTCTATATATTTTTCCCTGTAAGCCGCCGCTAGGGTTTCGTCGCATGATTGTACACCCACGGTGTTTGTAAACACCACCGAAATAGTGAAGTTTTGCTGGCTGGCGCCCGTGGTTTTTTCCCTTGTGTGTTGCAAGGGTTTTCCACGTTAAAATCTCGTGTCCCCCTACAGTGTTTTACCTTTCGTTCTTCGTTTATTGTGCATCTCGATTTATAACAAGTGGTATCAGAGCCCGTGTTCTCTGGATCTAGGGTTTACGAGATGTCGTCACTGAAGTTCGATCTACCGCAGCTGGACTACACCACGAGATTTGCTTTGTGGCAAGTGAAGATGAGGGCGATTCTCGCCCAATCTTCGGATCCGGATGAAGCGATCGATGCTTTCGGCGAAAGCGAAGGATACCTGGACCGATGCGGAGAAGCGGAAAGACCGTAAGGCTTTATCGTTGATTCAACTCCATCTGTCCAATAATATTCTGCAGGAAGTGTTGCGAGGAGAAAACCACCGCCGAGTTATGGGTCAAACTAGAGGAGATTTGTTTGTCCAAGGATCTCACGGGCAGATTGCACGTGAAGATGAAGATTGTTCTCGCATAAGTTGCAAGAGGGAGGTTCGGTAATGAATCACCTATCTTCCTGGAAAGAGATTGTTTCGATTTGCGGTCTATAGAAGTTAAGTATGAGGATGAGGATTTAGGTCTTCTTCTTTTATGCTCGCTGCCTAATTCTTTCGAGTAATTTTTGTGACACCATATTATTGAGCCGCGACAAACTAACTCTCGCGGAAGTTTATGATGCTCTCCAACAAAAGGAGAAAATGAAATCTATGGTGCAGGCTGAAAGTTCGTCCTCCAAGGCGGAGGCATTAGAGGTCCGTGGCAGGCCTGAGAAGCGAGATAACTACTACCACAACAACAGAGATAAGAGCAAGGGCGACAGAGGTCGCTCAAAGTCCAAAGGACGTGACAAGTTCTGCAGGTATTGTAAGAAATCTAACCACAATATTGATGATTGTTGGAAGGCTGCGAGAACAAGGAGAAAAGGAACGGAACTTACCAACCGAAAAATAATGATGGTAATGGTAAGGCTGCCGTTGTCACCGGTAAGGGTGAGGCTCTTCGTTGTTGCTTGGTAATGATGGTAGTGATAGTTACGATGGAGATTGCTTAGCTGTCTTGGCTGCATGTGTTTCACGTGATGATGAATGGATTCTTGATACTTGCATGTTCGTTTCATATTTGCTGTAACAAAGATTGGTTCAGTTCTTATGAGTACGTGCGAGTGGAGATTTTGTGCGTGTGGGGAATGATAACCGGTGCGGCATTGTTGGCATTGGTTACTGTTCGGATCAAGACCCATGATGGGATGACACGCACGTTGACGGGAGTGAAACACATACCCTCCATGGCGAGGAATTTGATCTCTTTGAGTACCCTTGATTGTGACGGGTACAAGTACAAAGGTGGGAACAAACTTTTGAAGGTATCATCGGGTTCTCTCATTATTATGATTGGTGATATGAATTCTGCGAAATTATATGTCCTTAGAGGTAGCACTTTGCACAGTATTGCTGCTTCGTTGTTAGTTCGATGAATCTAGTAAGACTAACCTTTGGCATAAGCGTCTTGGACATACGAGTGAGCTTGGCATGGCAGAATTGACAAAGAGAGAGCTAATTGATGGCTGCGATTTTGGTAAGCTTGAGTTACGTGAGCCTTGCATCTTTGGTAAGCATAAAAGAGTAAAATTTAATGCTTCCGTTCATACCACCAAAGGCATTTTAGATTATGTACACGCTGATGTTTGGGGTCCGTCCCGTAGAACTTCTAATGGTGGTGCTAATTACATGCTTACTATTATTGATGATTACTCAAGGAAAGTGTGGCCATATTTTACGAAACATAAATCTGATGTTTTTAATGCTTTTAAGAAGTGGAAAGTTATGGTAGAAACTCAAAGCGAAAAGAAGGTTAAGATACTCCGTCTTGACAATGGTATGGAATTTTGTTCAAATGAATTTGATGAGTTTTGCAGCAATGATGGGATGGTAAGACATCATACCATTACGTACACCCCTCAACGAGAATGGCGTGGCTGAACGCATGAGCAGGGACCATTATTTCGAGGGCTCGTTGCATGTTGTCTAATGCAAAGATGCATAGAAGTTTTCGGGCTGAAGCGACCTCCACCGCATGTTATCTCATCAACGGGTCACCTTCTGTTCCACTTGATAAGAAAACTCCAATTGAGGTATGGCACTGGTTCGCTCGCTGATTATTCAGATTTGAGAGTTTTTGGTTGCCTTCGCTTACGCTCATGTTGATAATGGAAAGTTGGAGCCAAGAGGCTGTTAAGTGCATCTTCCTTGGTTATGGTTCGGGAGTTAAGGCATATAGATTATGGAATCCTGAAACTAAGAAAATTGTGTTGAGCAGGAATGTCGTTTTTAATGAGGCGGTTATGTTTAATGATAGTCACGTCTACGATATTTCGATGCTATTGATTCTCCGATGTTTCGATGATGAGCGGCACAGAATTGGCGTGCGAGGTGGAGCACGCAAAGGAGAATGAAAATGTGGTTCCTGAAACCAACAATGATGATAATGATGTTCCACCCTCACCACTTTTTGTTCGGCGACAAGGACGGTCTATTGCTGGCGACCGCCCTAGGAGAAATATTGCACCTCCTACCCGATTAATTCAAGAATGTGATATTGTTGATTATGCTTTGAGTTGTCTTTGAACAGGTGGAGCATGATATTGAACCAACTACATATACTTGAAGCCATTGCTTCGGTTGATAAAGAGAAGTGGGTAGGTGCGATGCAAGAAGAGATGCAATCGCTTGAGAAGAATGGCACATGGGATGTTGTGCACTTGCCTAAACAAAAGAAGGCTGTCCGTCTGCAAGTGGATATTTAAAAGAAATGAAGGTTTGTCTCCTAATGAGCCTCCACGGTTTAAGGCAAGGTTAGTAGCAAAAGGTTTCGATCAAATTCCGAGTGTTGATTATAATGATGTATTCTCCCCGGTTGTGAAGCATAGTTCTATTCGTGCTTTCTTTGGAATTGTTGCTATGCATGATCTTGAGCTTAAGCGGCTAGATGTAAAGACTGCTTTTACGCATGGTGAGTTGGAGGAGGAGATATATATGGACCAACTCTGAAGGTTATGTTGTGCACAGTAAGGAGGATCTTGTTTGCAAATTAAAGCGGTCCCTTTATGGTGCAGAAACAGTCGCCACGACAGTGGTATAAAAGGTTTGATTCATTTATGCTTACACATGATTTTGAGAGATCTCAGTATGATAGTTGTGTGTATATCAAGTTTGTTAATGGATCACCTATTTATTTGCTACTATATGTTGATGATATGTTGATTGTTGCCAAGAGCATGAAAGAGATCACTATTTTAAAGAATCAATTAAGTAGTGAGTTTGAGATGAAGGATCTTGGTCCTGCTAAGAAAATACTAGGCATGGAAATTAAAAGGGGCAGAAAGTCTAGTTTGTTGTTTCTTAGTCGGGAAAAGTACATTGAGAAAGTTCTTCATCGTTTTAATATGCATGATGCAAAGTCGGTTACTACTCCTATTGCTTCTCATTTCAAGTTGTCGGCTTTGCAATGTCCTAGCTCCGAAGATGATATTGAGTACATGTCTCGAGTTCCCTATTCTAGTCTTGTTGGTTCCTTGATGTATGCCATGGTTTGTTCACGTCCTGATCTGTCATATGCTATGAGTTTGGTCGGTCGATACATGGCTAATCCTGGTAAAGAACATTGGAAAGCTGTTCGAGTGGATTTTCGGGTACCTTCGCGGCACATCAAAAGCTTGCTTGAGGTTTGGCGGGATTGGTGAGGGGCTCGCCGGATACGTGGATTCAGATTATCTTGGCGATTTGGATAAGAGAAGGTCCCTCACGAGGTTATGTTTTTACTTGTTGGTGGATGTCTTCGTTAGTTGGAAGACTACTTTGCGAGGATGTTGTTGCACAATCTACTACGAGATGTGAGTACATGGCTATTCTTGAGCGGGGTAAAGAGGCGGTTTAGGTTGAAAGGTTTATATCTTGAGCTTTGTGGAGATAATTCTTGCATTAAGTTGTTCGGTGACGAGTCAAAGTGCTATTTATCTTACTAAAGATCGGATGTTCCATGAGAGGACAAAACACATTGATATTAAGTATCACGCAATCGAGAGATGTGGTTGTAAAAGGTAAAGTGAAGGTATGCAAGATTAGTACTCATGATAATCCTGGCTGATATGATGACTAAGCTCTGTCCCTGTGTCCAAGTTTGAGCTTTGCTCAAGCTTGGTTAGTATAATTGTTTAGCCCAAGTGGCTATTGGCGCCGACAAGTGTATTCTTTGTTGATTCAGGTGATTGTTGAAGTTCATGCTACAAGGAATTTGTCTCAAGGTGGAGTTTGTTATATTGTGATCCAAATTCCAAGAAGAGGCTAACTTCTGACGAGCGGAGCGAGGCCCGTCGCCCCCCGCGGTACGGATCGTTGCCACCGTCTATATATTTTTCCCTGTAAGCCGCCGCTAGGGTTTCGTCGCATGATTGTACACCCACGGCGTTTGTAAACACCACCGAAATAGTGAAGTTTTGATGGCTGGCGCCCGTGGTTTTTTCCCTTGTGTGTTGTAAGGGTTTTCCACGTTAAAATCTCGTGTCCCCCTGCAGTGTTTTACCTTTCGTTCTTCGTTTATTGTGCATCTCGATTTATAACAAATGCTCAGTCTAGCAAATCCTATATTTTATCGTCATGGTAAATTCTCTTTTATTACATGAGCATCTTTCGCTTGGGTTCGGGCCGATCATGCTGTTGAGTGTTAACGATCTTGCTCGGTTCGTTTCATAGTGTGGTTTGACTCTACATGTGGACGGACGCGGGAGGCGGCAGGTCAGGCCGTTGCCACGCCCGTGATGCCCACGTGCGGCTGCGGCCGTGCCGCCCGTGCGCGCCGCTCGGCGCATCCCGGTGCGGCCACAACCCACAACGTTGGATCGGCTTGGTTAATTTTTGCATACTTTTTCGCACGCCGCAGCAAAAGGTAAAGGTCGGTGGCCGAATCTCACGCGGCAAGGCCGCCTTTCAGGCATGGGTCGAACGGATGGCCGAACACCGGATTGGGCGGGAACCTCATAATGGACGTACCGGTGGGCTCTCTCTCTGCCTTGTAGCAGTCGAGCCTTATCACCTCGTCCGATGTTCCAAACAAACGGGATCGCTTGAATCCTGCGTCCACTTGCATCCTGAATCGCTTCTCCTCGAGTCCCTGTCATGGCGGCATGGCGAGCCTGCGCTCCGATATGGTGTCTCCCGGCGCGGCCATGCCGTCTGCCTGCGACTGCGATCCTGTTGCAACTGAGCCTGTTTCTTCGTCCTAGGTTCGCACGTCAATGCCGTCTTATCCCATCGTGCTGATCGAGGTCCGAGGTATGGCATGTTCGACCACAGCTGCCTGTGGAGTACGCACGGGATGTTCGGCTGACTGACTTGGGCCTACCAAGAGTCACGTACAGGCAAGGCCAACAACATGCTCTCAGCTCATCAGTTCGACGCTTCCTATTGTTTCTGAAGATAGAAATCCATCCCACGACACTATAGTCGGCAAGGCGAGCCAAATGGTGCAGCCGTGGTAGCTATCAACGAGGTCGACCTCGGCCAACAGGAGCGTGCCAGCAGACCAAGGCCACCACTGGTAGAAAAAAGGGCTTCCGTCCAGCCCCATTAGTCCCGGAAATATTCGAACCGCGACTAAAGGGGGCTTTAGTCGCGGTTCGGGAGGCAACCCGCGACTAATGCTCCATCCGCGACGAAAGGTGCACTTTAGTCGCGGTTAGTAACACCAACCGGGACTAAAGGGCTATGGAGGGATGCGGTCGGCGGAAAAACCTTTAGTCGCGGTTGGGGACACCAACCGCGACTAAAGGGTTCCGGATTTTTCACTCCCCAAGCACCCTGCACCCACCCACCGTGGATCGCCTTTTTTTGCTTTGTAAAATACAAAAGAAAATGGTAGAAATTTCAAAAAAAAAATTGTTTTCAGATTCTTGTAAGTTATGCAACCTACTATTCGGAGAAATTAAGAAATTCGAATTTTCATTTTTTTTGCAAAAAAAGTTCAAAAAATGGTAAAACCGCAATAACTTTTGCATACGACGTCGGAAAAAAACGTATAATATATCAAAAAAATCATGTGAAAAAGATACATCCGAATTCACCGGGGTTTACCCGGTTAGCAAATTTTTAGATTCTCAAAATTCTAAATGAAAATATGAAAGCAGGAAGATTTTAGTTTTTGCTATAAATTACGGATTATATATATTTTTTATTTTTTAAAAACCTAAAATTAATAATTGCATCCTGCATAAAGATTACTATCATTTTTACCCAATTTTTAGATTTTCAAATTTTTTAGGTTTTAGGTTTGGCAAAAAAAAAATTAATTAATTAAATTAAAAATAATGCAAATTAAAAAGTTAATGTTTATTTATTTGTTCAAGATTATTACATCATTACTTTTGTTTATTAAAAGAATTATTTGAAATTCAAACAATAAAGAAATGTGACATCAATCAACATGTTAATAGAATTGATATGATACTACTATCACATACATGCACGCGAAGCACTTGGATGCGGAACGGGATGGAACTCGGAAGTTAAGCGTGCTAGTGCTAGAGTAGTGGGAGGATGGGTGACCGAGCGGGAAGTTTGACCACTAGTATGTAATTTGACTAGAGATAAGTGTAGTTAGAGATAGAGACTAAACTATGCAAATAACAGAAATAGTACAAATTCTAAGAAAATAGAAAAAAAAGAGGGAGTGAAAAATAATTAGAAACCCAAATGAATTAAAAAAAATAACTCGAAATAGCCTTTAGTCCCGGTTCGTGTTACAAACCGGGACTAAAGGTCCTTCGCCCCGGCGCATGCCAGCCGCCCACGTGGCGGGGCCTTTAGTTGCGGTTCGTAAGCAACCGCGACTAAAGGGGGGGGGGCCTTTAGTCGCGCTTCCTTAGTCGCGGTTGCCCAACCGCGACTAATGGCCGTTGCAAACCGGGACTAAAGGCCTTTTTTCTACCAGTGCACGAGTTGGCATGTGGGAGCGATAGGGCGTGGCGTCTGCTCTTGTTCCGTCCCGATCAACTCCTCGGACGACCTAGCTAGCTTGCGAACGAGAGGGACTCCACGGTCGACCCGCACCGCGCAGAGATGGCGAACAAGGTCCAGTATGTCCTTGGACGAGCAGACCAGTCTCCTATCGCCGATATCGACTAGTTTTGCTCTGCTCCCCCGCAAATGCCATTCTCTTGGCTACTGTTATCCTCAGACCTCAGCCAATGGATGTTCTGCGTGAGTACTAATTTTAAAAAGGGACTCGTCCGATTTTCGTCCCATCTTCACGTACCGTGCTAACCGTTCCTTCCTCA
>NC_061510.1:103306534-103338068 GCF_022539505.1 Lolium rigidum
GCAAGAGATTCCAAACAAAATGAGGTAGATCGAGCTTCCAAACAGCACGACCCACTGTATACATTATATTATCAGCCAATTTTCGAGCGAGTTTAATTATTGTAATCAACATCACATATGCACTAGCAGTCTAGCACACTTAACCATAGATATTAGGCCAAGCACATCTAAGAGATGTAAATATGAAACAAATACTAGTGCAAGGTATACATGGCAATAGGGAAGGTAGTTCGACCAACGGCATCACCATGGTCGTTATTGATATCATCGGAAGAACTTGGGACGACAAGGAAGAACTCGACCAACAGAGAGCAGTCGTACTAAGATGCTCCCCAAATAGCTTATCACTTGTCTTACGGTGCAAGATCTCGACGGATGGGATTTCAGAGGCCTACTCTTCCGGATGGCCATGCATGCAGTCGCATGGATGGGATAGACTATAAAATGACGCAACACATGGAACTAGAGAGGAGAGGGGTGCGCAAGAGCTGACCTTATAAACCACTGCAACTCCCCCCTAACTAGCAATATGGGACTAAGTTTTAGTTCATAAAGCTAGGACAATCCTATACACCGACCATGTCAGTACATACTAGGCACCGCACAACCCTTGTCGGGTATTGGCCACACCCATTTTCGTTTTCGTTTTCGTGTTCTATTTGTTTTTTATTTTTGTTTATTTTTGTGTTTTCTATTTTTTCCCTTTTTCCTTTTTGTTCTAATTCGAGAAATAGAAAATTTGAAAATTGTTCAAATCCGAAAACATTCAAATTTGAAAACATTCAAGTTCAAGATATATGAGATTGGAACCTATTATGTGTAAGATGTATTGATAGATGCATATCATGTACCTCGTTCTTAAGTATTTGTTCTGATCCAACTTGTATGTTAGAGCATGTGTGGGAAGAAGAGTGTATTTGATGAAGTTGCATGGTGGTAATGATTGAATAGTGATAATAAATTCAAGATCTACATAGTATTTATTTTCCTTTTGCTGCCTCACTAGGGATAAAGTGAATTCATGTGCTATAATTATCTTGTGACAGCTTGATAATCCTGTTTGATCAAGGTAGCTTATTTGTGATTCAAACATTATGTTAAATTACTTAAGTGTGTACTCTGTTGATTCTTAATTCAGGATTGCTTAGAGTTTTTCCTTTTTTGAGGAGTATAAGAGAGATGTGTTGCATCATCTTTATGTTAGGACGTGATATCCGTATGAATGCTTCTCAAACACATGTTGGAGTTCCACCAATATTATGCTTATGCCACTAGCACTGAGTTGCTGTCGGCGCCACGTGAAACTCTCCTATTTCTACTCACCTGCGATGACCGCTCCTTTAAAAAAATTCTTGAATCCACGCCGCCAGCCATCGGCCGCCCTAGTGATCGGAAAAATGGAGCCCCCAACGTCCTAGGAACTATGGCGACCCTCGCTGACAATGGAATCTCGCAGGTGGTGAGGAACCTCATAAAAGTCGTTTGTTGTTGTAGTTGCATCTCATCGTTGCAGCTACATCCCACTCTCCTTTGCATCCTGGTGTTCGACACCTTCGCCCAGAACCATACTGGTGACTTCCGGCGGATGACGCTCGACGATGGTGGAAACCTCCGGACATACTTTTGGATCGATGGCTCCAAGTCCTAGACCTCCAACTATCGGGCATCTTGTGGCAGCGGGAGTTGCCAAGCTCGTGCGGTGTCTACAACCTGTCCCTGGAGAAGTTGCACGCCTGCACCGCAGTGTCTACCTCAGGGTCGTACGCCTCCATGGATATCACCGACCTCTGTGGTGCATGGCAAATGTTCGTCGTGGTTTGGTGTACAAGGAGAGGGTACCATTAGAAACGTAGAAAGAAGAAGCAAGAAGGAAGAAGAAGATGTAGAGAGACTTCGATATGATCGAGATCACTTCATTTGAGGAGTTAAATTTGAGGGATCGGTTAGGTATAGCTACCGTTAGAAGAATAAAATTTTACTCCCCTCTAAGTTTATTCTGCCGTTTGTGCCTCTAAATTATATAAGAGATATGACCTTACAACACTAGAACTTTTGCTTTTAGGCTTTTAGCACTGGATATATTAAATGTAATACTTCAAAAAAAATTATACAGCTTCTTTCAAACCCTTGTGTGCGACGTAATATGTATGTACGAGATAATGCATCCACAATTGCATGCAAACAGAACAAAGGAAATTAATCCCAATCTTGGTCAATGAAAACGCCGATCGGTTTCTAACACTTGGGGAGATCGGACGGCGGAGGCATGAGCTTCTGGTCAGGCAATGGGCCGTCGTTGACCACCCATGCCATCTTCAGTCCCCAGCTCGTGTGCACCTCGAGATGGCAATGCATGAACCATACACCTGCCAAGTGCCAAGTAATTTTTATGCAAGAAAATTAGTGCAGTGAAGTAATAATTAAGTTTGTTTGAAAAAAGTTCAGTAATATAGCAATGCCAAAAGAACTTGTATACGAACTCACCAGGGTTATCTGCGTAAAATCTGATGGCGACCCAGCCTCCAGCGGGAACTCCGACGGTGTTCCTCTGCACGGGGTCGAGCAAATTGAAGTTGGCAGGATCCTGAGACGAGTCATAGTTGCCTACGCCTTGCCCGACAACGAAGAAGTCGAAGCCGTGCAGGTGCAACGGGTGGCTCTCGGCGCCCTGGATGCTGGTGTCCTGGAGCACCACCTCCACACTGGTGTTGTATGACAGCACCACCACCTTGGTCCCGTTGGACACGTTTGTATTGTTGGGCGGCGTGCCCGTGTAGTTGAACGGCACCAGCGGCACGGTGGGGAAGTCCGACGTGTACACGCCGGCGGTGTTGCCGTCGTAGTGCGCCTTGAGGAGCGCCGTGGTGGGCATGTTGAAGGAGACGTTGTTGACGGACGCCGAGAACTTGGTGTCGTTGGTGGGGCCGCTGCAGCCCTGGTACGTCGGGCACGGGTTGGTGCCGAGCCCCACGGTGAAGAAGAAGGGGCGCTCCACCTGTCGAGGGACATTGGCCGGGTAGTCCGGGCTGGCCAGGCTCCGGAGCTTGGCGCTGTAGTTGGCGGCGAACGCCGTGTCGTTGAAGACCGGGAGGGTGGGACGGAAAAGCGGGCGGCTCTTGATGTGGCCCGCCGGCACGTACTCGAGGATGGCGGCGACGGTGGTGTTGTCGTAGGTGCCGACCCGGCCCGTGGCATAGGGCCGCGCCAGCATGAGGTGGGTCGCCGGCGGGGAGCCGTCGTCTGGCTTGGCGCGGAGGAGCACGTTGGTGGTCCGCCCGGCGTGACGAGCACCACGTCGGTGTCGAAGGGCTTGACGTAGGAGGCGTCGACGTCGACGACGGTGAGCGTGTGGTTGGCTATAGAGAAGAAGAGCTCGTCGTTGAGCGCAGCGTTGATCAGCCGGAGCAGGTACCACTTGCCGGGCTGCACCTTCAGCTTGAACGTGTCTGCAGGTGTTAGATGAGCTACGCTTTAGATTACTAAGGTAAAACATTGAAACGTAACAACAACGACGCTTTGGCCGAGTGGTTAAGGCGTGTGCCTGCTAAGTACATGGGGTTTCCCCGCGAGAGTTCGAATCTCTCAGGCGTCGTCCTTGTTTTTGTCATATTTTTTTTGGCTGGGCTTCTTTTTCGAGATCTTTTTGATGGGCTATAGATGTGTTACCTTTGCTCGAGCAGTTGTATAGTGGGCCTGGAAGCCCGTTAATGGTGTACGCGTCCGACACGTTTGGGCCTCCACCAGTCTGAAGCGCCTGGGCTATTATTGCTTCAGGATCCACATTAAACCACTCGCCGAAAATGATGGGGACTTCTCTGTAAGGTTTTGGGAAGGGGTAGGGCACACCGAGCTTGGGGAGGATGATGATAGGGCCGTAGAGCGTGGCGCGCAACCATGAGAAATGTGCGTGCCAGAAGAGCGTGCCCCTCTGCCCCGTAATGGTGAAATTGTACACGTAGCTCTGCCCTGTCTGGATCGGGCACTGCGTGATGTATGCCGGACCGTCCGACCACCCCGTCCGCAGCTGCCTCACGCCATGCCTGTTCAAAATTTGAATCACCATGAGCTACAAAAGGGGTAGACTCAAAGGGGTACAGATGGAGTACTCCTCAACATGAACGACAAGCGGGAAAAAATGAGTGCAGACGATAAGTAACTAGGAATGGTGAGATTGTAAGAATGACTTTGTTTACACAAAAATGTATATAGCAGCAGCTACTAGCTCGCAGTATGGTTATCGCCGTTGGATTACAAGTATAAGAGAATTGTGCACTAGATTTACCAGTGGATGGTAACGTTTTGCTTGATATTGTTAACCACCTTGACGACGACACGGTCGCCTTCCCGGGTGAGTATCTTCGGCCCAGGGAATTTGCCATTCACTGTCGGGATGGCACGGGTCTTGCACAGCCGCGTCACCTTCTGCATTGTCACCTGCAAAACCACGGAGACGAGAAGAACACAGTTCAGAACAACTAGACAGAATGTCTCAGCTAGTTATACTTTCTCCGTTCCATAATTTTTTGGTTTTAGTTCAAATTCGACAAAAATGATGAAACGGATATAGTAGCATGCTTGCACTGCAAGGTGAAGCTTACGAAAGTACTTGTAGAGATGCATATGCCATGCAGTACGTACATTGAAGGTGTAGTATCTCGTCGTGCTGGCGAGCAGCAGCTGTGGCAGCACCAGCAAGGCGCCAAGGAATACAAGCGGAGGGAGGCAATGTGCTCCCATTGTCTCACGATCTGCAATGCAGATATGTATGGTAAATGGAAGGGGCGATAACAGTTAGCACGGCCAACGCGCTCGTACCACAATCTGACAGACCAAGTTATATAAGGAGGACGGCACCACGAGTTGGTGGTGCAATTTATTAGGTGAAGATATGATGTTTTCCTTTTTCCCTAGGTCATGAAAAAGATGAGAAAATATTAGGTGTGGCGATGATTAGCGAAGCCCGATGAGACACACACAAAAAAGGCTGCTAGCTAGCGCCAGTGCTTTAGCTGGTGATGTACAAGAGTTGGGTCGTGCTGGGTTTTAGAGTGCAGGCAAAGGAATTGTTCTTTTTGACGGGGGCACTGTTCACGCAAATATTCCAGAATATCACTGATTTATAAGTCCTTTAAGCTTTTGAACAATTGACTCAGTGTACACCGCAAGAATCATGATGCGAGTATGCAACCGCTCTCGACTGCATTCCTGATTGGAATCTGCCGTGCTATGATCTGATATTGAGTTCCTCTGGAAGAAGGACGACACAGCCTTGACAGCTAGCATTTGTTACGATTTCACTCTCACCTCGTCGGATCAGTACCGACCTTGAAGACCCTGTAGAGGATGATTGGTTCGCTCGGCGGTTAATTCATTCAGAGTTTCATCACTGTGCATGGAGTGACTGACGGAACGGAGATTAGAACACTTCAACTTATAGGGTTATGTTCATGGGGTCGTCCTGAGACCAGTTAAAAGTCCACACAGCATGTAGCATAGGCACCTAACAAGATAATATCTGTGTAATCACCTGGTTTAAAGCCCGGAAGCTAGGTTCCTAAGTTCCTAAGTATTCCTTGCTTGAGTTGAGCATACCCCAAAATTAAGATAGTTAGGGTTCGTGTCTGAATGACATTGCACGTCCTGTCGAGCATCAACCGCATTGGCTATGGTTTGACGTCGGCTAACTGCTTTGACCATTGGTTTGCTTGCACCTGACTGTATTCCATTCCCATGTAGGCAGCCGAAACTTACAGACAAACAGTGCGACATTCGCCAGCTTACTACACCAAACACACGCAGCTTTCGCGCCTTTCCAAGAAAAGGTGCAGGAAAAGAAATGGATTTGATATGCAATCCAAGAAAATCTAGAACACCTACATACAAGGAGAATACTCGATCGGAGGGATTGTACACAACACGCATGCCGTTTGCTCGGCTGTCCATGTACCCTCCACACGCGTGCGTGTGTAAAATCGAGATCCTGATAATGCCATCCTCCCTATAATTCCACCATTGTACCATGTGTTAATGTGTGGTTTGGAGGCGTGCATGTCTTTCTTAATTAATCTGGACGTTCTTGTTCCTGTCTGAACATCCCTGGCCAGGGCATCTTTATCCTGTCTTGGACATCAAGGGAAACGCTTTGAGTAAAACTATGATCTAGCACAGTGCAACCGGAAGCGCACACACAAAAAAGGAGGATAAGAGATGGTTTCTGGTGGGTGACAAGCGACGGGACGAGCGCGCATCTCATCTTGATTGGGTTTTATGTTGCTTCCGGGACAATGACGCCGCATCCTACTCGGGTTCTCAAGCGGCACACGAGGTAACTACGTGTCCGCGATGTTCTCGCCTGCTAGAGTCTAGAGACACTACAGGAATGGGAGGCTATGCCGAGGGCCAGGCTATACGCCGACGGCCAAAAGTCGGGGCCGTCGGCGTATGGCCCGGCCAGGCCAGCCTGCCCTTTCAACACTCGGTGAAACGTGGCCGTCGGCGTAGCGACCTCTACGCCGAGGGCAGCCCTCGGCATATCTTTGGCCCTAGGCGTAGACAGGGCTACGCCGACGGCCACCCTCGGCGTAGGCTATTTTTCAAATTTGTCTAATTTTGTAAAAATCATAACTAATTCATATGATGTCAGAAAAATGCGTATGAGGTATCAAAATATTCATAAAAACATCCTCTATACGTTTATGTCAAAATCATGCATATTTGAATCATGTAGAATAACATGTTAACATAGAAACAATTCAATCACTTTCTTATATGTTCTCAGGTTCCCGTTTTAGCCAGATGGTAATTTAAACGAAGTCAGAAAATCTCGCGGAGCCGCATGACATCATTTTATGTGTCCTAGTAACCACTCCAAAAGATGGAATTGGGATACGACAATTATTTTGGAAAACCCTTCACGAACAGGGCTATCAAGTCCGGATTTCTATGGCTTTTAGGGCAATGAGTAGGAAACGGCACGTGACACCGCATAGTTTGTCGGAACGAGACCATATTTGGTACGTGCGTGGTCCCTGGGATGGGAAGCAATGCCCCGGGAGCGCATTTCCAATCCGACCCATGGGCGATGGTTTTTTCATTTTCGGGGTGCCAAAACAGGTTTTTTTTGTGAAGGAACTACATGGGGCGCATTTTAGTATTGCGCGAGACCTCTGCGTAGTGGTAGGACACCGCCTTCGCACCCCATATCACATGCCATATGTGCGCGCTAGCTATCTGGGAATCCATGCGGCTTCCTGCGGTGTCCCGCCGAATCCGCTGGAAAGTGACCGGATTTGAACTAGGGCTATACTTTCCGTCGCTCAATAAATTCCGCAAAAATTGTTTTTAGGTCTATGACATATCAGTTTATGTGCTAATTTTTGTCCGTTTAGCGCGATGGTAAACGGGTGCACCAGCGCGCCCGGTACGGCCATACCGCATCTCCGTGGGGGCCCTTTTGGCCAAATGACAATTTAAACAAAGTCAGAAAATCCCGCGGAGCCGCATGGCGTCATTTTATGTGTCCTAGTAACCACTCCAAAAGTCGGAATTAGGATACGGCAATTATTTTGGAAAACCCTTCACAAACAGGGCTATCACGTCCGGAGTTCTATGGCTTTTAGGTCAAATGAGTAGGAAACGGCCCGTGACACCGCATAGTTTGTCGGAACGAGGCCATATTTGGCACGTGCGTGGTCCTTGGGATGGGAAGCAAGGCCCCGGGAGCGGATTTCCAATCCGACCCATGGGCGATGGTTTTTTCATTTTCGGGGTGCCAAAACGGGTTTTTTTTGTGAAGGAACTACATAAGTCGCATTTTAGTATTGCGCGAGACCTCTGCGTAGTGATAGGACACCGCCTTCGCACCACATATCACATGCCATATGTGCGCGCTAGCTATCTGGGAATCCATGCGGCTTCCTGCGGTGTCCCGCCGAATCCGCTGGAAAGTGACCGGATTTGAACTAGGGCTACACTTTCCGTCGCTCAATAAATTCCGCAAAAAATGTTTTTAGGTCTATGACATATCAATTTATGTGCCAATTTTTGTCCGTTTAGCGCGATGGTAAACGGGTGCACCAGCGCGCCCGGTACGGACATACCGCATCTCCGTGGGGGCCCGTTTTGGCCAAATGACAATTTAAACAAAGTCAGAAAATCCCGCGGAGCCGCATGGCGTCATTTTATGTGTTCTAGTAACCACTCCAAAAGTCGGAATTAGGATACGGAAATTATTTTGGAAAACCCTTCACAAACAGGGCTATCACGTCCGGAGTTCTATGGCTTTTAGGGCAAATGAGTAGGAAACGGCCCGTGACACCGCATAGTTTGTCGGAACGAGGCCATATTTGGCATGTGCGTGGTCCCTGGGATGGGAAGCAAGGCCCCGGGAGCGGATTTCCAATCCGACCGATGGGCGATGGTTTTTTCATTTTCGGGGTGCCAAAACGGGTTTATTTTGTGAAGCAGCTACATGGGGCGCATTTTAGTATTGCGCGAGACCTCCGCGTAGTGATAGGACACCGCCTTCGCACCATATCACATGTAATATGTGCGCGCTAGCTATCTGGGAATCCATGCGACTTCCTGCGGTGTCTCGCCGAATCCGCTGGAAACTGACCGGATTTGAACTAGGGGTACACTTTCCGTCGCTCAATAAATTCCGCAAAAAATGTTTTTATGTCTATAACACATCACTTTATGTGCTAATTTTTTTCCGTTTAGCGTGTTGGCGAACGGTGCACCAGCCCGCCCGATACCGCCATTTCGCATCTCGCGAGGGGGCTGTTTTGGCCACATGGCAAATTGGGCGTCATATTTGGATTCCTCTAATTTTTAGGTTCAAATGATGATATGTATGTTATATTTAGATTCCTCTCATTTTTCTGATCGATTTAGACATATTATTTGTGGAATTTTGATTTTCCGATTTAAAGATATTATTCAATATTAAATAGAAAAAAGACCAAAAAATAAAATCATTTTATTTTTATTTGAATTCAATATTATTATTACATATATATATTCATTGTTGTCTACTTAAGTAATTGTTTGGGATTCAAAAATAAAGAAGTGTGCATCACGGTTCAAGGATTAATAGGGTTGATATGCTATTATTATCAGCAAGAGGTGTCAATTCTATAATGGAAGCTCATCCAAATGGAACCAAGAAGTTAAGCGTGCTGAGGCTGGAGTAGTGTGAGGATGGGTGACCGACTGGGAAGTTTAACCATGATTGTAATTTGACATAAGATTAAGTGTAGTTAGAGTTAAAAGTGTATTGGGTGAAAGATAAACAAGTAAAAAAAGAAAAAAAAAGAAAAAATTGTGTAAAAGAAATTAAAATTTTAAAAAAATTAAAAGTCTATGCCTAGGGTTTTGCCGTCGGCATATAGAAAAAAATATTTTTTTTTCGAAATTTTTTTTTTGAATTTTTTTGGAAACGGGAAATTTGAATTTTTTAAAAGTCTATGCCGAGGGTTTTGCCGTCGGCGTAGCCTGCTACGCCGAGGGCCGGGCTACGCCGACGGCGATAGTGCCTTTGCCGAGGGACTTACACGCCGAGGAGCTATGCCGAGGGCGGCCCTCGGCATAGCCTACGCCGAGGGCCAAAGCATGCTACGCCGAGGGTTCCCGGCCCTCGGCATATAGCCCCATTCCTGTAGTGAGAGTATGCTAGGAACTTAACTCATAATTTTTTGCACCCTCAGTAACCAACTTAAGGAGGAGTTGGGCGCGCTGTCACTTCAGATATCAGCATTGTTTTCTCCCATTTCAGCAATGTAACTCAAGTGCATGACAACTTGCAAAAGGCAGAATGAAAGCTCAGTTTACTACCATTCTGAGAGAAGCGCAACTGAACTGAAGAAAGTCAAAAAAGCACAAAGGAGATCTGCTCACTATGATGTTTTCAGGTAATGTTAGCTTGAAAGTGCTTGATCCCTCCAGAGTTTGGTGTATCTTCGCTTCATGTAATTATGCGTATATCATCCAGATCAACGATTTTCCATCCAATGAACTTGAGCTTATTACAATGTTGGAGCTGAATTATATGCGCGCTGTGGCGGAAAATATGTACAGCAAAGTTGCATCTTCTAGTGCTTTTCAGGTGAGACGTCAAAACTCAAGAAGTGTTAGGATTAATCTTGATAATGTATCTGCATGTTTAATTTATTTCTGCATGTAGTTTTAGCTAGCTAGAGAGTTGCTGGCCGTGAAGCTTCAGTACACGCGCATACGGTGAGATGCCAGGCTAATGTTGAAGCAAGGCGTGATGCCAGATCCTGTGCGATGCAGGATAGTCGCAAGAAGCGGCAAGATGCGAAGCGGAAGTCGCGTGATGGCCTGCATGCTCGAGTAGAGCCGGGTGATCCGGTAGTCTAGCTAGAAGAATCGTTGTGCATGGTCAAGTTGTTAGCTACATATCAGTACACGTTGCCCAGGTCAGGTTAGTGGCCGGTAGTGGCGTGTTAGTGCTGCATGGAGTTAGTGGGTTCGTTAGTGGCCATGCGAGGTGTGCCTGTGCCTACTTAAAGCCATGTACATCATCATGTTTATTTCAGAGAGTTAAGAGAAGAAAAGGTGAGGGCTGTGCGATTCAGCCGAAACCAAAATTACTTGTCTCTGTCTGTATTTTCTGTGAGAGCTACGTGAGGTAGCAGAGAGGGAGTTTCAGAGGAGCTGAGCGATTCAGCTCCTTCATTTGGTATCAGAGCCCTTTGCTCTTGGTTCCTGTGATCATGGCAGACGCTGCCGGTGAGAAGGCCAAGGCGACGGAGCTGGAGAAGAAGATGGCGGAGGCGGAGGCGGAGGAGCTGCACACTCCACCAAGGGCGCAGCTCACCGACGGCGGCGGCAGCGGTGGCGAGGTCCGCATCGTCGAGCGCGTCGTCCGGCAAAGCTCCGTGGTGGCGGCGCCGCCTCTCATGCTCACCCGGACGAACTACTCCGACTGGGCGCTCGTCATGCGAGTGAGGCTGCAGGGACAAGGCCGGTGGGAGGTGGTCGAGCACGGCGTCGGCGACTACCACGACGACCGTGAGGCTTTGGGCACCATCCTCGGCGCTGTGCCGCCGGAGATGTTGCGCTCGCTGGCCGTGAAGGACACCGCCAAGGAGGCTTGGGACGCCCTCAAAACTTTGAGGTTGGGGTCCGAGCGCGTCCGCGAAGCAAGGGCGCAGACTCGCCGCTCCGAGTTCGAGAACCTCCGGTTCAAGGACGGCGAGAAGGTGGAGCAGTTCGCGATGCGGCTCACGGGCATCTTGCATGAGCTGGAGGTCCTCGGAGATGGTGTCGGGGAGCACAAGGCCGTGTTGAAGTTCCTCCGCTGCGTGCCGAAGCGGTTCAAGCAGCTCGCCCACTCCATTCAACAGCTGCTCGACCTCAAGACCATGACGGTTGAGGAGCTGACGGGTCGCTTCTTGGCTGTGGAGGAGGAGCTCGACTTGGAGGAAGAGGAAGGTGGGCAGCATGGTGGCACTCATCTGCTCCTCACCGAAGAGCAATGGATAGAACGCATGAAGAAGAAGAAGAACCATGGCAGGGACAAGAAGAAGCTGCGGTGTTTCAATTGCCAAGAACTTGGGCACTTCGCCTGGGAGTGTCCAGAGAAGAAGAAGGACAATGAGGAGAAGGCGCTACTCGGCTTCGTCGAGGATGAGCCAGCCCTTCTCTGAAGCTGCATCACAAGTGATGGATCAAGATTAAGGAGGAGATTGTTAGGATTAATCTTGATAATGTATCTGCATGTTTAATTTATTTCTGCATGTAGTTTTAGCTAGCTAGAGAGTTGCTGGCCGTGAAGCTTCAGTACACGCGCATACGGTGAGATGCCAGGCTAATGTTGAAGCAAGGCGTGATGCCAGATCCTGTGCGATGCAGGATAGTCGCAAGAAGCGGCAAGATGCGAAGCGGAAGTCGCGTGATGGCCTGCATGCTCGAGTAGAGCCGGGTGATCCGGTAGTCTAGCTAGAAGAATCGTTGTGCATGGTCAAGTTGTTAGCTACATATCAGTACACGTTGCCCAGGTCAGGTTAGTGGCCGGTAGTGGCGTGTTAGTGCTGCATGGAGTTAGTGGGTTCGTTAGTGGCCATGCGAGGTGTGCCTGTGCCTACTTAAAGCCATGTACATCATCATGTTTATTTCAGAGAGTTAAGAGAAGAAAAGGTGAGGGCTGTGCGATTCAGCCGAAACCAAAATTACTTGTCTCTGTCTGTATTTTCTGTGAGAGCTACGTGAGGTAGCAGAGAGGGAGTTTCAGAGGAGCTGAGCGATTCAGCTCCTTCAAGAAGCTGATCACCTTGCAGGAATTGCCTTAACTGCAATATCTCGACCGAAGCTAATATCGACAAATTATTATGTTTGGACTGGTATGTCACACAGAATGTTATGCCTTTGGTAGTAGCTACCGAACACATTCCAAGGCCGACTTCTTTTTAGCTTCTAAGCTAGCTTTTGGAAAACTGTGAGAAGAATATGTGGTGGGGAGAACCTCATACAAGTTGGTTCCTTCTATTCTTTTTGGTTTCTAAAATGTTGGCTTGTTTAACGTGTTGAGTTGTGAAATGTCTGTAACGCCTCTAAATTTTATATGTGATATAAATAATTGGTAATACCATGTGTATGGCTAGTACATAATGAGATAGAAAAAAATAAACGGTTATAAATAGTCAGACAAGATGATATCATAAGTCGTAGTTCATTACATGCCAAATAAAAGAAACATCTTCTAGTGATTGTGAAATTACAATAACAACAACTCCTCGGAGAACTAAACTTTCAACAACTATGTCGCAGCGAACGCATGATGATATTAGAAGAAGATGAAGCATTTTCACCGGCATAAGATGCACTATCCTCGTGGTGTCGAAATGCCATAATATAGTTACTATCATGAATGAAGTTATGCAAACACATATATGCGGTGATGATCATCATCCATCTGTCTGGTTCAGGGTAAAATGGTATTGAAAGCAGAATGCGCTACTTCATCTTCAGAATGCCAAATGCTCTTTCAATGACATTCCTTAGAGATGAATGAAGATGGTTGAATTTTTGAAGCGCGCCTTGGAGTTTCAGAACATGCCAGCGTTGCTCTTTGAATGGGGCAAGATAACCAGTTTTGTTGGGATATCCAAAGTCGACAAGATAGTATTTTTCTACAAGTAGCAATGGAAAGATAGTATTTTCAAGCGAGTAGCAAAAGCATCGTGACATAATCACAACATTTGTGAGCACATATTTTGTGTACATACTACATACTCAAAAGAATTACCATGAGGAGGATGTGGATAATTGGTGAACCTAGGCCGAGCATCAGTCCATACACGTGTATCATGAGAAGATCATCCATGCCATCTAGGAACAGGAAATGTGAACCTCAAGTCAAAATCGCATATTGAACCTAGGTAGCGGATAGTAACACGGCTGGTAACAGTGGAATGGGACACATGACTCGAAAGAATCGCAACATAAGGATAGCAATAGAGCAACGAGAATGAAACTGCAAAATATGTGAAGGAGGTGGGCTTGCCTGTGAAACTATGTAGAAGAACTTGTCGTATCTCACAACACCACTTCGTGATCCTATCCGGGAAGAAGCGAATGCTGGAACAAACAACAGATGCAAAACTTACAACTACGGAAGAAGAACCAGCATGATGGAGATATGATATGCATGGCATGGCAGGTATGATGCGACGCAAGTTATCCAAATTAAGCGGGATCGGAACCCCAGACAAACAAATTAGGGTTGGAGTTGTATTTTCTGCCGGCAGAGTTAAGTGTTGATTAGCATGGCATAACATGGCATGGGTGAGCTAGTTCAATATTAAACGGCGCCGGGAAAACCTAATTGGAATTCGGAAATACTCTAGGTATTCTATTAGGTGGAAATTCACAACTATCAACGCACAACACGATGCGAGATGCAAACATGCATATGGATGTCATATTCATGTTCCTTGCATTTTTATGATTAACATTCATATATAACACTTTTTATTTTGAATTACCAAATAAAAGTTATTAACATATTAGTATTTATTATTTAAAATAGAAAAACATGATTTATTTATTAAGAAAAGGACCCGAAAACAATATCTATCCGGGCAAGGACCCCGGGTTGCTTCTGAAAACAGGTAGGGGGTTATGCTGAAAAACAACCATGCCAGGGACGTCGGGTTAAGAAATTTAAAACCCAAGGTGAAATAGGCATCCCCAATGGGCCTGCCGAAGATAGTACCCGGGGTTTACTGAAGGCCCACAACCCGAAGGATAAGGAGAATTCGGAAGCCCAACTTGCTAGTTAAGGAAAGCTAGAGTTGTATTAGGAGAGAACACTTGTAATATTACGGGAGAAGTTGGAAACCTTCCCGGACTCGTAACTTGTACATCATGAATCCCTCGGCTCCACCTCCTATATAAGGGGGAGTCGAGGGACAAAGAAAGCATCGAATCATTGTTTACAAACCCTAGCTTTCATATCGTCGAGTACTTTTTGGCTGAAACCTTCGAGATCTACTTGCCCTCTACATCCAACGAAACCCTAGTCTACGACTCGTAGGCATTGACAATAATACCTTGTCACAAGGACCTTGATGCAAAGTTTTCAGATCTGGATCTGGGGATTAATTTCTCATCGTGGTGGGATCTAGCCCGAGACACTGACATGCGGGACCTGCAGCGCTAACGAGGATGTTGAGCTAGCGATGACTGGGACGCAGGAGCGGCTGTATCTGTCAAAGCGACAACGAACCGAGGAAAACAATGATGTTGGCCACGAATCGGCGGCGCGCTACGGCGGGGAGAAGGGGAAGGGGATGACGTGGCTCACCGGGATGGCTAGGACGAGATCGACGGAGGCGGGAAGCCATAGGAAGCGCTCGGGCCGACGAAGAGGAAGCATAGAGATTCTGCGTCGCTGCCTGATAGCGTGCAAGACACACGTCCGTTGGGAACCCCAAGAGGAAGGTGTGATGCGTACAACAGCAAGTTTTCCCTCAGTAAGAAACCAAGGTTATCGAACCAGTAGGAGTCAAGGAACACGTGAAGGTTGTTGGTGGCGGAGTGTAGTGCGGCGCAACACCAGGGATTCCGACGCCAACGTGGAACCTGCACAACACAATCAAAGTACTTTGCCCCAACGTAACAGTGAGGTTGTCAATCTCACCGGCTTGCTGAAAACAAAGGATTAGATGTATAGTTTGGATGATGATGTTTGTTTGCGAAGAAAAGTAAAGAACAGAGTTTGCAGTAGATTGTATTTCAGATGTAAAGAATGGACCGGGGTCCACAGTTCACTAGTGGTGTCTCTCCCATAAGATAAATTGCATGTTGGGTGAACAAATTACAGTTGGGCAATTGACAAATAAAGAAGGCATAACAATGCACATACATATATCATGATGAGTACTATGAGATTTAATCAGGGCATTACGACAAAGTACATAGACCGCTATCCGAGCATGCATCTATGCCTAAAAAGTCCACCTTCGAGGTTATCATCCGAACCCCTTCCAGTATTAAGTTGCAAACAACGAGACAATTGCATTAAGTATGGTGCGTAATGTAATCAACACAAATATCCTTAGACAAAGCATTGATGTTTTATCCCTAGTGGCAACAAGCACATCCACAACCTTAGAACTTTCTCGTCACTGTCTCAGATTCAATGGAGGCATGAACCCACTATCGAGCATAAATACTCCCACTTGGAGTCACAAGTATCAACTTGGCCAGAGCCTCTACTAGCAACGGAGAGCATGCAAGAACATAAACAACATATATGATAGATTGATAATCAACTTGACATAGTATTCAATATTCATCGGATCCCAACAAACACAACATGTAGCATTACAAATAGATGATCTTGATCATGATAGGCAGCTCACAAGATCTAACATGATAGCACAATGAGGAGAAGACAACCATCTAGCTACTGCTATGGACCCATAGTCCAGGGGTGAACTACTGACACATTGATCCGGAGGCGATCATGGCGATGAAGAGACCTCCGGGAGATGATTCCCCTCTCCGGCAGGGTGACGGAGGCGATCTCCTGAATCCCCCGAGATGGGATTGGCGGCGGCGGTGTCTCTGGAAGGTTTTCCGTATCGTGGCTCTCGGTACTGCGGTATTCACGACGAAGGCTTTAAGTAGGCGGAAGGGCAGAGTCGGGGGCGTCACGAGGGCCCCACACACCAGGGCCGCGCGGCCAAGACCTGGGCCGCGCCGCCCTGTTGTGTCGGCGCCTCGTCGCCCCACTTCGTAATCCTTTCGGTCTTCTGGAAGCTTCGTGGAAAAATAAGACCCTGTGCGTTGATTTCGTCCAATTCCGAGAATATTTCCTTTGTAGGATTTCTGAAACCAAAAACAACAGAAAACAACAACTGGCTCTTCGGCATCTCGTCAATAGGTTAGTGCCGGAAAATGCATAATAATGACATATAATGTGTATAAAACATGTGAGTATCATCATAAAAGTAGCATGGAACATAAGAAATTATAGATACGTTTGGGACGTATCACTGCCGTGCGCAGAGACAGGGACGGAGACGAGGCAGCGCAGGTCGATGGATGGCGGACCGGGGCGTGTGGTTGGCTCAGGAAGAGATGCCGCGTCGCGGTGGACCAGGAGCTGGCGGAGCGGGAAGCAGGAGACCACCGGGTCTACGACGACTACGAGCACCTGTGGGATGCCACGACGGTCACCATTGGCAAGAGGAACCGGGAAGGGCAGAAGACGAAGAAGGGGTCCGGGATATGCTTAGAGGTACCAGTAACACGGAGATGCCCCGAGGTGAAGCAGGCGAGCTCAGACTGCATCGGAATCAACGAAAGTGTCACCGGAGTTGGAGAAGAGGACCAATGACGAAGCTGCTAAGGAAGAATACACCATTCGTGTGGTCAGAGGAGTGTGAGAAGAGTTTTCAAACTCTAAAAGAGAAACTCACCACAGCACCGGTGTTAGCAGTTCCTGAAGTTGGCAAGGATTACACCGTGTACTGTGACGCATCCAAACATGGATTGGGTTGTGTACTCATGCAAGATCGGAAGGTAATATCATATGGATCGAGGCAACTCAGACCTCATGAAGTGAACTATCCAACACATGATTTAGAGTTAGCAGCGAGTTGTATTTGCACTTAAAACATGGAGACATTTTCTCTATGGAGCCAAGTGTGAGCTCTATACGGATCATAAAAGTCTCAAATACTTCTTCACTCAGAAGGAACTCAATATGAGGCAGAAAAGATGGCTAGAATTAATCAAGGATTATGATTTGACCATCAATTATACTCCAGGAAAGGCTAATGTTGTAGCGGATGCTTTGAGTAGGAAGAGCATTGGAGGAGTGGAACAAGAGTTATCACCGGAGTTGAGGAAGGAAATAAGCCAAGCCCAAATACAACTTTGGGAGAAAGAAGCTCATGAAGGACTATCGGTTTTACAAGTAGCCGATGAGTTAAATGTCAACCTGAAGAATGAGATAATGATGGGTCGGTTGGACGATCCATTCATCGTGGAGGAGATGAGAAGAATAGATGAAGGTAGACCATCAGAATTTCATCGTGGAGAATCTGGATCATTATGGTTCCAGAAGAGAATTTGTGTTCCGGATATTGCTGAAATCAAGGAAGTAATACTCCGGGAAGCCCATCAAACACCATACTCCATTCATCCGGGAAGTACGAAGATGTACATGGATCTAAAGGAGCTATTCTGGTGGAACAACATGAAGAGAGAAATAGCACAATATGTGGCGGAATGCCATAACTGCCAAAGGGTGAAGGCTGAACACCAAAGTCCGGCAGGAAAGTTACAACCTTTACCCATTCCAGAATGGAAATGGGAGGAAATAGGAATGGATTTCATCACCGGACTACCCATGACCAATAAAAAGAAGGACATGATATGGGTAATTGTGGACCGGTTGACGAAAAGTGCACACTTCTTAGCAGTAAACCAGCAAGACAAAGGAGAGAAACTCATCGATCTTTACATCAAAGAGATCGTGAGTAAACATGGAGTGCCCAAGAAGATCGTGTCGGATCGAGGATCCGTGTTCACGTCGACATTCGGAAGCAATTACATGAAGCTTTAGGATCCAAGTTGGACTATAGCACCGCCTATCATCCTCGGACAGGTGGACAAACGGAGAGAACTAACCGGATCCTAGAGGATATGCTTAGGGCTTGTGCCCTAGACTTCGGAGGATCATGGGAGGAGCACTTGCCACTAGCAGAGTTTTCATACAATAATAGCTATCAAAGCAGCATCAAGATGGCACCGTTCGAAGCTTTATATGGAAGGAAGTGTAGATCACCCATATGTTGGTATGAAGCTGGAGAAAGCAAGGAATTTAATCCTGATTATGTCAAGGAAAAGCAACAAATCATCGACATTATCAAGGATAGGCTCAAGATAGCCCAGAGCCGACAGAAGAGTTATGCCGATCAAAAGAGAAGAACATGGGAGCCAAGAGTTGGAGACATGGTATATCTTAAGGTGAGTGATACGTCTCCGACGTATCGATAATTTCTTATGTTCTATGCCATATTATTGATGATACCTACATGTTTTATGCACACTTTATGTCATATTCGTGCATTTTCTGGAACTAACCTATTAACAAGATGCCGAAGTGCCGCTTGCTCTTTTCTCGCTGTTTTTGGTTTCAGAAATCCTAGTAACGAAATATTCTCGGAATTGGACGAAATCAAAGCCCAGGGGCCTATTTTCTCACGAAGCTTCCAGAAGTCCGAAGGAGAGACGAAGAGGGGCCACGGAGGGGCCACACCCTAGCGCGGCCCCCCCCTTGGCCGCGCGGCCCTGTGGTGTGGGGCCCCCGTGCCGCCTCTTGACCTGCCCTTCCGCCTATAAAAAGTCTCCGTGACGAAACCCCCAGTACCGAGAGCCACGATACGGAAAACCTTACTGAGACGCCGCCGCCGCCGATCCCATCTCGGGGGATCCAGGAGATCGCCTCCGGCACCCTGCCGGAGAGGGGAATCATCTCCCGGAGGACTCTACACCGCCATGGTCGCCTCCGGAGTGATGAGTGAGTAGTTCACCCCTGGACTATGGGTCCATAGCAGTAGCTAGATGGTTGTCTTCTCCTCATTGTGCTTCATTGTTGGATCTTGTGAGCTGCCTAACATGATCAAGATCATCTATCCGTAATGCTATATGTTGTGTTTGTCGGGATCCGATGGATAGAGAATACCATGTCATGTTAATTATCAAGTTATTACATATGTGTTGTTTATGATCTTGCATGCTCTCCGTTATTAGTAGAGGCTCGGCCAAGTTGATGCTAGTAACTCCAAGAGGGAGTATTTATGCTCGATAGTGGGTTCATGTCTCCGTGAATCTGGGGAGTGACGAAACCCCTAAGGTTATGGATGTGCTGTTGCCACTAGGGATAAAACATTGATGCTATGTCCGAGGATGTAGTTGTTGATTACATTACGCACCATACTTAATGCAATTGTCTGTTGTTAGCAACTTAATACTGGAAGGGGTTCGGATGATAACTTGAAGGTGGACTTTTTAGGCATAGATGCAGTTGGATGGCGGTCTATGTACTTTGTCGTAATGCCCAATTAAATCTCACTATACTTATCATGTCATGTATGTGCATTGTTATGCCCTCTCTATTTGTCAATTGCCCGACTGTAATTTGTTCACCCAACATGCTTTTATCTTATGGGAGAGACACCTCTAGTGAACTGTGGACCCCGGTCCATTCTTTAATACTGAAATACAAATCTGCTGCAATACTTGTTTTTACTCTTTTCTCTGCAAACAATCATCTTCCACACAATACGGTTAATCCTTTGTTACGAGCAAGCCGGTGAGATTGACAACCTCACTTGTTTCGTTGGGGCAAAGTACTTTGGTTGTGTTGTGCAGGTTCCACGTTGGCGCCGGAATCTCCGGTGTTGCGCCGCACTACATCTCGCCGCCATCAACCTTCAACGTGCTTCTTGACTCCTACCGGTTCGATTAAACCTTGGTTTCTAACCGAGGGAAACTTGCCGCCGTGCGCATCACACCTTCCTCTTGGGGTTCCCAACGGACGTGTCAACTACACGCATCAAGCAAATTTCCGGCGCCGTTGCCGGGAGATCAAGACACGCTGCAAGGGGAGTCTCCACTTCTCAATCACTTTACTTTGTTTTTGTCTTGCTTTATTTTATTTACTACTTTGTTTGCTGCATTATATCAAAACACAAAAAAATTAGTTGCTAGTTTTACTTTATTTACTGTCTTGGTTGCTATATCAAAAAACACAAAAAATTTAGTTTACTTGCATTTACTTTATCTAGTTTGCCTTATTTGCTATCGCTAAAATGAGTAATCCCGAAGTTGAAGTTCGTTCATTTAAGCAACAAGGGGGAGAATGTTTAAAAGATGCTTGGTATAGAATTAGTGATGCCCATAATAGGTGCACTAAGAAACACTCCACTACTATTCTACTCAGGAATTTTTATGTTGGTATCTCTAGCTGGAATAGATATGTTCTTGATTGTCTCGCGGGAGGTAACTTCCTAGGTGCTCCCGCTTTAGAAGCTAGCTGCATTATTGAGAGTTTATTTGGAACACCACCTGTTAATGAAACTAAAAGTGAAACCTCCCTTGAGGATGTTATGAAAAAATTGGAAACCATAGAGAAAAATTGTAGTATTGAAACCAAGTTGGAAATATTACTTGATAATACTGATAAACTTGATAAAATCCTAGGAGGAATTAATGAAAGAATTGCTACTCTAGAAACTTGTGCTATCCATGATAATCAAACCCATAGAATTGGTAAACTTGAAGAAGCTATGGGAAAATTGGGTTCAACTTTTTCTTCTCTTAAATTTAATGAGAAAGCTTATGTGGGTAAGGAGAAAAAATTCATGTATGTCTCTAAGGTGCCTAAACCAAAGAATTACTATAGGCCTAAAATTGATAAAACTCCCAACACCGCTGGTAATGATGTTGATGCTTCATCTTTCGATGTTATTTGAGTTACACTTTCTGCGCCTAGCTGAAAGGCGTTAAAGAAAAGCGCTTATGGGAGACAACCCATGTTTTTACCTACAGTACTTTGTTTTTATTTTGTGTCTTGGAAGTTGTTTACTACTGTAGCAACCTCTCCTTATCTTAGTTTTATGTTTTGTTGTGCCAAGTAAAGTCTTTGATAGAAAAGTAAGTACTAGATTTGGATTACTGCGCAGTTTCAGAATTCTTTGCTGTCACGAATCTGGGTCTATCTCCCTGTAGGAAGCTCAGAAAATTACGCCAATTTACGAGCATGATCCTCAGATATGTACGCAACTTTCATTAAATTTGAGCATTTTCATTTGAGCAAGTCTGGTGCCATTTTAAAATTCGTCAATACGAACTGTTCTGTTTTGACAGATTCTGTCTTTTATTTCGCATTGCCTCTTTTGCTATGTTGGATGAATTTCTTTGATCCATTAATGTCCAGTAGCTTTATGCAATGTCCAGAGGTGTTAAGAATGATTGTGTCACCTCTGAATATGTCAATTTTTATTATGCACTAACCCTCTAATGAGTTGTTTCGAGTTTGGTGTGGAGGAAGTTTTCAAGGATCAAGAGAGGAGTATGATGCAATATGATTAAGGAGAGTGAAAGCTCTAAGCTTGGGGATGCCCCGGTGGTTCACCCCTGCATATATTAAGAAGACTCAAGCGTCTAAGCTTGGGGATGCCCAAGGCATCCCCTTCTTCATCGACAACATTATCAGAGTTCCTCCCCCGAAACTATATTTTTATTCGGCCACATCTTATGTACTTTGCTTGGAGCGTCGGTTTGTTTTTGTTTTTTGTTTTGTTTGAATAAAATGGATCCTAGCATTCACTTTGTGGGAGAGAGACATGCTCCGCTGTTGCATATGGACAAATATGTCCTTAGGCTCTACTCATAGTATTCATGGCGAAGTTTCTTCTTCGTTAAATTGTTATATGGTTGGAATTGGAAAATGCTACATATAGTAACTCTAAAATGTCTTGGATAATTTGATACTTGGCAATTGTTGTGCTCATGTTTAAGCTCTTGCATCATATACTTTGCACCCATTAATGAAGAAATACTTAGAGCTTGCTAATTTGGTTTGCATATTTGGTTTCTCTAGAGTCTAGATAACATCTAGTATTGAGTTTTGAACAACAAGGAAGACGGTATGGAGTCTTATAATGCTTACCATATGTCTTTTATGTGAGTTTTGCTGTACCGTTCATCCTTGTGTTTGTTTCAAATGACCTTGCTATCCTAAACCTTGTATCGAGAGGGAATACTTCTCATGCATCCAAAATCCTTGAGCCAACCACTATGCCATTTGTGTCCACCATACCTACCTACTACATGGTATTTATCCGCCATTCCAAAGTAAATTGCTTGAGTGCTACCTTTAAAACTCCATCATTCACCTTTGCAATATATAGCTCATGGGACAAATAGCTTTAAAACTATTGTAGTATTGAATATGTACTTATGCACTTTATCTCTTATTAAGTTGCTTGTTGAGCGATAACCATGTTTCTGGGACGCCATCAACTATTCTTTGTTGGATATCATGTGAGTTGCTATGCATGTCCGTCTTGTCCGAAGCAAGAGAGATCTACCACCTTCATGGTTGGAGCATGCATATTGTTAGAGAAGAACTTTGGGCCGCTAACTAAAGCCATGATTCATGGTGGAAGTTTCAGTTTGGACATATATCCTCAATCTCATATGAGAATAATAATTGTTGCCACATGCTTATGCATAAAAGAGGAGTCCATTATCTCGTTGTCCATGTTGTCCCGATATGGATGTCTAAGTTGAGAATAATCAAAAGCGAGAAATCCAAAATGCGAGCTTTCTCCTTAGACCTTTGTACAGGCGGCATGGAGGTACCCCATTGTGACACTTGGTCAAAACATGTGCATTGCAAAGATCCGGTAGTCCAAGTTAATTAGGACAAGGTGCGGGCACTATTAGTATACTATGCATGAGACCTTGCAACTTGTAAGATATAATGTACATAACTCATATGCTTTATTACTACCGTTGACAAAATTGTTTCATGTTTTCAAAATAAAAGCTCTAGCACAAATATAGCAATCGATGCTTTCCTCTTTGAAGGACCATTCTTTTTACTTTTATGTTGAGTCAGTTCACCTATCTCTCTCCACCTCAAGAAGCAAACACTTGTGTGAACCGTGCATTGATTCCTACATACTTGCATATTGTACTTGTTATATTACTCTATGTTGACTATTATCCATGAGATATACATGTTACAAGTTGAAAGCAACCGCTGAAACTTAATCTTCCTTTGTGTTGCTTCAATACCTTTACTTTGATTTATTGCTTTATGAGTTAACTCTTATGCAAGACTTATTGATGCTTGTCTTGAAGTACTATTCATGAAAAGTCTTTGCTTTATGATTCACTTGTTTACTCATGTCATCACCATTGTTTTGATCGCTGCATCCACTACATATGTTTACAAATAGTATGATCAAGGTTATGATGGCATATCACTTCAGAAATTATCTTTGTTATCGTTTTACCTCGCTCGGGACGAGCGTAACTAAGCTTGGGGATGCTTGATACGTCTCCGACGTATCGATAATTTCTTATGTTCTATGCCATATTATTGATGATACCTACATGTTTTATGCACACTTTATGTCATATTCGTGCATTTTCCGGAACTAACCTATTAACAAGATGCCGAAGTGCCGATTGTCGTTTTCTCGCTGTTTTTGGTTTCAGAAATCCTAGTAACGAAATATTCTCGGAATTGGACGAAATCAAATCCCGGGGGCCTATTTTCTCACGAAGCTTCCGGAAGTCCGAAGGAGAGACGAAGAGGGGCCACGGAGGGGCCACACCCTAGGGCGGCGCGGCCCCCTTGGCCGCGCGGCCCCGTGGTGTGGGGCCCCCGTGCCGCCTCTTGACCTGCCCTTCCGCCTATAAAAAGTCTCCGTGACGAAACCCCCGCACCGAGAGCCACGATACGGAAAACCTTACTGAGACGCCGCCGCCGCCGATCCCATCTCGGGGGATCCAGGAGATCGCCTCCGGCACCCTACCGGAGAGGGGAATCATCTCCCGGAGGAATCTACACCGCCATGGTCGCCTCCGGAGTGATGAGTGAGTAGTTCACCCCTGGACTATGGGTCCATAGCAGTAGCTAGATGGTTGTCTTCTCCTCATTGTGCTTCATTGTTGGATCTTGTGAGCTGCCTAACATGATCAAGATCATCTATCTGTAATGCTATATGTTGTGTTTGTCGGGATCCGATGGATAGAGAATACCATGTCATGTTAATTATCAAGTTATTACATATGTGTTGTTTATGATCTTGCATGCTCTCCGTTATTAGTAGAGGCTCTGGCCAAGTTGATGCTAGTAACTCCAAGAGGGAGTATTTATGCTCGATAGTGGGTTCATGTCTCCGTGAATGCGGGGAGTGACAGAAACCCCTAAGGTTATGGATGTGCTGTTGCCACTAAGGATAAAACATTGACGCTATGTCCGAGGATGTAGTAGTTGATTACATTACGCACCATACTTAATGCAATTGTCTGTTGTTAGCAACTTAATACTGGAAGGGGTTCGGATGATAACCTGAAGGTGGACTTTTTAGGCATAGATGCAGTTGGATGGCGGTCTATGTACTTTGTCGTAATGCCCAATTAAATCTCACTATACTTATCATGTCATGTATGTGCATTGTTATGCCCTCTCTATTTGTCAATTGCCCGACTGTAATTTGTTCACCCAACATGCTTTTATCTTATGGGAGAGACACCTCTAGTGAACTGTGGACCCCGGTCCATTCTTTAATACTGAAATACAAATCTGCTCGCAATACTTGTTTTTACTATTTTCTCTCGCAAACAATCATCTTCCACACAAAACGGTTAATCCTTTGTTACAGCAAGCCGGTGAGATTGACAACCTCACTCGTTTCGTTGGGGCAAAGTACTTTGGTTGTGTTGTGCAGGTTCCACGTTGGCGCCGGAATCTCTGGTGTTGCGCCGCACTACATCTCGCCGCCATCAACCTTCAACGTGCTTCTTGACTCCTACTGGTTCGATTAAACCTTGGTTTCTAACTGAGGGAAACTTGCCGCTGTGCGCATCACACCTTCCTCTTGGGGTTCCCAACGGACGTGTCAACTACACGCATCAGTGAGCCCGATGAAAGGACTCCAGAGGTTTGGAGTAAAAGGAAAGCTCAGCCCTAGATACATCGGACCTTTCAAGATTTTGAGTCAAAACCGAGGGTTAGCCTTCGAATTGGAACTACCGGGAAGGTTATCACAGGTTCACAACATATTTCATGTGTCGCAACTCAGAAAATGTTTAAAGACTCCAGATGAACCAGTATCACATGAAGAGCTTGAGTTACAACCAGATTTGACATACATCGAGAAGCCAGCAAAGATTCTCGAGGAAAACTGGAAACAACTCATGAATCGAGCGATAAAGTACTGCAAGATACAGTGGAAGTACCATCCCGAGAGGGAAGCCACCTGGGAAAAAGAGGAAGACCTGAGAAAAACGTACCCCGAACTTTTCAGGTATTACAACCACAACTTCGGGACGAAGTTTTCTTTAAGGGGGAAAGGCTGTAATATCCCAGGTTTAGAGACGATCGAGGGGTAGATTTTAGAAAGGGATGTGCATTGCATTGTAATTTACGGGGAATTTCGCGCTTTTAAACAAAAACTGCATCGAAGAGGGACAAGTTTCTCTCTCGACACCTTACAGGGTTAGGGTTTCGGGAGTGCGACAAACCTGTTCCTTATTCAACTAAACTAGGGTTTTGAGAAAAGAGGGGAGAGTTTGCATCACAAATTTAAGTTGCATGATTGAATTACAAGTTAAGTTGTTTGATTGAATTCAAACCAAATTTGAATTTGAATTTCAAATTCCAACATCAAATAATCATCACATAATTCAAATTTGAGATAATTTCACAAACAATTACCATTAAGAAATAATACAAGTAATATAACTATTACATTAAGCTCAATAAGGAAAACTTGGGCTTTATTGATCATCACACATATAATACATTGTCTTTACAATATTCAGATTTGAATTCTGGAAATACAACAAATTACAAGAATTGAATAATAATGAAAAGAAAAGAAAAGTACAATTTAATATTCTATCCTAACACTGCAAGCTAGTCTTCATCTAGTCTTGTACTTGATGATCTCCATGATCCTTGGAGCATCAGGTTGTGCCCCTGCACACACACACACACAAAGCAAATAAAAGAACAAGTGTTATGCCAAGTGGCATAGCCACTTGACAGGTTAGCAAACAAATGAAATGAAGTGGATATGCTCAAGTCTCTGCCGAGCAGAGCCATACCACAGATAGAATCAAGCCCAAGTGCACAACACTTGCACACACACACAATCAGGCAGCTCACCAGGCTATGTGCATGTGCAAAACACACACACACCAGGGTGAGTCACCACAAGCTGCAGGTGGTGCTGTCGACCAGCAAGAGCAAGCCAGCAGCATATAAAAGCTTTTCCCAGCCAAACCCTAGCCATTTGATTCAACCATCGGCAGAATTGAACTGGTAAGCCACCAAGAACACCAAGAACACTTAGAACAGGAAGAACAACAAGCCACCAGAAACCATCCAGGGACAGTTTCACCAAGAACTGTCAGCTGTGAGCAAGTACCAGATGGAGTAAAGCACCACAAGCTTGCAAGGAGGAGCAGGGGCAAGCAAACCAAGCATCACGAAGCAATCCTCTACACCAACACCTAATTCTAGGAGCTGGAGTGAGGTATACCACACAAGAGCCTGAGCAAGATCATATCTTGCTCATACTTAAGCATGCTTGCATCACAGGAGCACAGAAGGGTAGGAAACCCTGGGTGTATCATCATTCTGTTACTAAACCAATTGGTGCCAGCAAGTACAACCAAGGCTAGAAGGAAAATAAACCAGGGAACACTGGTTGTGACAACACAGTGTCAAAACCAGAGAAATCCAGCATGGATTTACTCCTTGCAGCCATTCAGATTCACAAAGCACCTATTGGCCTAGCTAAACCATCAGATTGACAGGCAACATGTGCCTATCCTATTTATCAACATCAAGGCTACTGGAAATTCACTAAGTGACTAGCCAGGGAGCATCTATCCATCACAGAAAGCCACCAAATAGGGGAGCTATCCTAGGGCAGCACATGAATACTGCCAGGATCACCTCAACCACTAAAACAGCCAAACCACCAAGCCAAACACAAATATCATCACCCAGATTGGGTTCAAATAAGAGCTAGGGTCCCCAACAGATGTTGGCATCCCTCTAGCTACATCCAATTCATCCATATGATCATCACTGTTAATTAGTTCACATCATTTATCCATCTAGTAAAACAAGGAATTACAGATAAATGAAACAGTCCAGTAACAAAAGCACCAACATCTTGTCAGTGAACCAAAGGCTCACTGAAAGCATCAGATGATGCTTGAGCCAGCAACAACACCCACAGGCTAAGCCTGTATGTAGCACAAACAGCACTGAATGAGCACCAGAGTGAACCACAGTGAGGCACAAACAACATAGAGCAGTTCTATAAGCAACTGGTGATCATATGACCACCAGGAGCATGCAAGAGCATGCTACAGTATGCTAAACATCAATAATAGCACCAAAAGGCACTGGCTCTTGCAAACTTACAAGGATTGCATACTGCAATCAAGTCAGGGCAATACATATGAATACACTTGAATAATTGGCAAGAATAGCATCAAGAACAGAGACACAGAGAAGCACAAGCACAAGCACAAGTGTGGATACAGTAGCTGTGGCCATGGTAATAGCACAGCAGCAGCAGATGCTTAGCAGTAGAGCAGCAGTAGCTAGCATCCAGGATAGCAGCGAGAAGCCTAGCAGCATGCGCACAGTAACAGCAAGCATCGCAACAGCAAGCACAGCAACAGCAGCTAGTAGAGCAATAGCAGCAGCACGAGATGGTATCTCCATGAAGGGGAGTAGCCGCATCTCAAGCTAGGAGGAGAAGAAATAGAACACAAAGGAGAAGAAGGAGTGGCGCACTTACCGTGGTCGAGCAGATAGGCACGGACATGGCGGCCACGGCGGCACACGCCAGAGCGCGGCGGCGCCAAGCCAAGCCAGGCCATGGCGGCACCACGGCACCACCCGCACCACGGCGGCGAAGCCAGGGCGGAGTCCAAGCACCAGGAGCGCCAGGAACGGCGGGATCGAGCGGATCCCGTAACCCTAGCACCAGGCGAGGACGAGACTGAGAGCAGCAGGTCGCCCGCGTCAGATCGACGCGGATAGGATTGACCGCCGTCGTGTGGCGCGTCGATTACGCACCATGGCGGGGGCCAGGTCCGACGAATCTCGCCGGAATCAAGCGGCGACGGCGGAGGCGACGCGAGTCGCCAGAGCGGGCTAGGGTTAGGGTTCGGTCGCGCGTGAGAGGGAGAGAGAGAAGTGGGGCTGGTCGAGCCGGACCAGGCCGGTCGGTTCGACCTAACCCACTCGGGTTGCACCGACAGGTGGGCCCGTGGGCAAAAATGACTTTTCACAATTCAATAAAAACATGAAACTTTGAAATTCAATATAAAATTGATAAAAGCTCTTAAAAATAAAAGAAAAATATGAAAAAGGATCAGCATAAAATTCTCTATTTGAATAAAATACCAAACAGAATTTTTGAAGACAATTAAGAATAAATCCTATTTTGATGATTTAAATAAGAATTTAAATCACACATATTATTTTCTAAAATGAAAATAAGTCCATTAATGCATTTGGACTTTAAAAAACACCTTGACAATATTTCAAGGTTGTATTTACCCTAAATCAAGTATCTCCAAGATGTTCTTAGTATTTAACCTCTCACATGAAATTACAACGACATCGGAGGGGGGAACAAACCCTAAAAAATGGAATCATGCATAATTGCTTCTTTAACCATTGCCCTTATCGGACAATGATGCTATTTTTCAGAACCAGAGGACAAGGGTCAGTCCATACCATCCAACTGCAGAACTTTGAAGTGTTCAGGCAAGTTCATCATGAGTCATGTCATTTGAGTATTTCTATCAAATTACTTGCAAAGTATTATGGTTATCACTATTGCATAAAAATCAAAACCACTACTTTCATAACTATGAGTATGACTATGTGGTGGGCAATGGAACCATGGATTGTGTTGATATGGTGGAGGTTCCATTGCACGGGCATATATCCATCTAGGATTAAACAACAAATGTCGCCAGTGATTCTTGTGCCGTAATACCCGTGTTAACCATAAGATCCGGAGTGGGACGGAGTAGTCAAAAGTGTTTCCACCTCTCGTTCATCAACGGATGCGCTTTACCGTAGACACTTGTATCCGTCAGGGCAAGCGGTTGGCTGGGGAAGCCTTAAGTCCCCACGGCATAGTCCGTAGACACTTGTCGCTTGAAGTGCAAGCGGTTGGCTGGGGAAGCCTTAAGTCCCCACGGTATTGCGGTCTATGATGGGTTGCAGCTACCGGCGAAGGAGTTTGGTTCGATCCCAAACTGTCGTCGTGGTCGGGGTCCACCCGTGAGTGGGAATAATGGGACCGGCGAGGACCCGTGGTCGGGGCATGCAACAAAGGGTGGGTGTTCGAGGTAGCGGAGGAACATGATTGGCTAGACCTTATACCGGGCCTCACACCGAAGGAAGTGTGGACGGGAAAGCTGCCCGGTTGGCACCAAGGTTAAGATCTCTTATGGGTAAAGCAACACACCTCTCGCAGAGTGTAAAGAATCGTGACTCGTCACTCCTTGTTCCGGGATAAGGAACTGCGAACGCGGCCGGAAAGGAGCTCCATGAAGTTCTAGTAAACCGGTGAAGGCTGACGGACATAGCTCTTTGGAATAAAAGCAATCTCTTGAAGAAATGTTTACCAAAACTTGCATTGGTATTAGACTTTCTGGTCTAATATCGTAGCTAGTGCATTAAACACCTCTTATCTATAATGAATTTGTTGGGTACGCTCGTACTCATACCACTCTTAAATCCCATGCTTAGATTGTCTGAATCGTCTGGAGGAGGACTACGACAACCCTGAAGGAGCCGAGATTATCGGCTATGAAGAACCAGACCTCTCAGGAGGTATTGAAGGCGTAGACTATCTCATAGTCTACGGAACCGGGGAGGCTTCCGGTGGAGATCAAGCCTAGAAGCACCAAGTAGTAGTTGTAGCCGAGCAGTGGGAACACCTAGTATTTAGCTGCTCGTGGGAATAAATGTATAACCTAGTGAAACTTCTATATTGTAAGTTAAGGTGGGTTCGCCTCGAACCCAGGAGGAACCCTCTTAGGACCCAAGAGGAGCTCCAAGACAATATATGTTTGATGCTTGTAATAATAAGTGAATGAGTTATGGACCCTGCTATGTTCTGTTGTACTACTCTGAGGGATGTAATATTTGCGGAATGGTACTTCGTGAATGTTATATCAACGACCGGCATACTACAACATGCAGTGGTATGCGGTGGTCACCACAGCTTGGTATCAGAGCAAAAGCTTTGACCTTAGGTTGGAACCTAGTAAATGGGACCGAACGTTAGGAGTCAAATAGGACTAGTAAAGAATTCTCTAAAAATATGGTGTATATTCAATTGAGAATAACACAACCATATCTTTTAGTGCGATAATTCTTTATTATCTCTATTATGATGCATTATTACTAATCTCATAATCTTTCTATTTCTACAGCCAACATGGCAAGTTCACGTCCCGGACGAAACGTGAAGGTGATGGATTCCATACCGAGTGAATACGAAGGAGGACTTGCGAGATATTCTACGAGCCATGTTACTTGAATTTGGGTGTGATCCCCGTATTCAAGTAAAGAAATACATGTACTATGATGGTACTCGTATTGGCCAAGTGTAGGGTAGGGCTACGACTTCCCGAATCTTTGGGAATGAGCGTAGTAATGCCAGCAGGGGAAGCCAGAACTATGAACACAGCCTACCATATAGCCGTTATGAGAGCCATAACCGATATTCGGGAGCATAAGACGAAAGAGCTTATGGGTTCAGAATTCACACACATTCCTCATATGGAGGAGGACGATGATCCCATGCTGAACCATTTCAAATATGCCAAAAGCAAACCAGCAGAAGCAGCAAAATACATGGACAATAGCCGCAACTTATTATCATTGTTCTTTCAGTTGAACCGTCATTTGGCGGGAGCAATTGATACAATGCTTGAGGAGTTTACTGAACCCAAGGAGGAGACAAAGGGGAAGGAACCTATGGAGAATGAGGTGCACACACCAGTCTACTCAGCTGGTGACTACATTAGTATAGATCCTCTCGAGCGTGAAGCTACACCTGTTACACATGGGAACTATCTGGGAAGTTCCTATGGGGGATATGAGGGTGGAGAGGAATCCGGAAACAATCAGCGTTCCGTGACTCCGATAGAAAACTCCACGGGTTGGCGTTGGGGGTCTGATATCGGAACTCAT
>NC_061510.1:103338168-103371287 GCF_022539505.1 Lolium rigidum
ATTTCATGTGTCGCAACTCGGAAAATGTTTAAAGACTCCGAGATGAACCGAGTATCACATGAAGAGCTTGAGTTACAACCAGATTTGACATACATCGAGAAGCCAGCAAAGATTCTCGAGGAAAAGCTGGAAACAACTCGGGAATCGAGCGATAAAGTACTGCAAGATACGATGGAAGCACCATCCCGAGAGGGAAGCCACACGGGAAAAAGAGGAAGACCTGAGAAAAACGTACCCCGAACTTTTCGGGTATTACAACCACAACTTCGGGACGAAGTTTTCTTTAAGGGGAAAGGCTGTAATATCCCGAAGTTTAGAGACGATCGAGGGGTAGATTTTAGAAAGGGATGTGCATTGCATTGTAATTTACGGGGAATTTCGCGCTTTTAAACAAAAACTGCATCGAAGAGGGACAAGTTTCTCTCTCGACACCTTACAGGGTTAGGGTTTCGGGAGTGCGACAAACCTGTTCCTTATTCAACTAAACTAGGGTTTTGAGAAAAGAGGGGAGAGTTTGCATCACAAATTTAAGTTGCATGATTGAATTACAAGTTAAGTTGTTTGATTGAATTCAAACCAAATTTGAATTTGAATTTCAAATTCCAACATCAAATAATCATCACATAATTCAAATTTGAGATAATTTCACAAACAATTACCATTAAGAAATAATACAAGTAATATAACTATTACATTAAGCTCAATAAGGAAAACTTGGGCTTTATTGATCATCACACATATAATACATTGTCTTTACAATATTCAGATTTGAATTATGGAAATACAACAAATTACAAGAATTGAATAATAATGAAAAGAAAAGAAAAGTACAATTTAATATTCTATCCTAACACTGCAAGCTAGTCTTCATCTAGTCTTGTACTTGATGATCTCCATGATCCTTGGAGCATCAGGTTGTGCCCCTGCACACACACACACAAAGCAAATAAAAGAACAAGTGTTATGCCAAGTGGCATAGCCACTTGACAGGTTAGCAAACAAATGAAATGAAGTGGATATGCTCAAGTCTCTGCCGAGCAGAGCCATACCACAGATAGAATCAAGCCCAAGTGCACAACACTTGCACACACACACAATCAGGCAGCTCACCAGGCTATGTGCATGTGCAACACACACACACACACCAGGGTGAGTCACCACAAGCTGCAGGTGGTGCTGTCGACCAGCAAGAGCAAGCCAGCAACATATAAAAGCTTTTCCCAGCCAAACCCTAGCCATTTGATTCAACCATCGGCAGAATTGAACTGGTAAGCCACCAAGAACACCAAGAACACTTAGAACAGGGAAGAACAACAAGCCACCGGAAACCATCCGGGGACGAGTTTCACCAAGAAGCGTCAGCTGTGAGCAAGTACCGAGATGGAGTAAAGCACCACAAGCTTGCAAGGAGGAGCGAGGGCAAGCAAACCAAGCATCACGAAGCAATCCTCTACACCAACACCTAATTCTAGGAGCTGGAGTGAGGTATACCACACAAGAGCCCGAGCAAGATCATATCTTGCTCATACTTAAGCATGCTTGCATCACGAGAGCACGAAGGGTAGGAAACCCCGAGTGTATCATCATTTGGTTACTAAACCAATTGGTGCCGAGCAAGTACAACCAAGGCTAAAAGGAAAATAAACCGGGGAACACCGGTTGTGACAACACGAGTGTCAAAACCGGAGAAATCCGAGCATGGATTTACTCCTTGCAGCCATTCAGATTCACAAAGCACCTATTGGCCTAGCTAAACCATCAGATTGACAGGCAACATGTGCCTATCCTATTTATCAACATCAAGCAGGCTACTGGAAATTCACTAAGTGACTAGCCAGGGAGCATCTATCCATCACAGAAAGCCACCAAATAGGGGAGCTATCCTAGGGCAGCACATGAATACTGCCAGGATCACCTCAACCACTAAAACAGACCAAACCACCAAGCCAAACACAAATATCATCACCCAGATTGGGTTCAAATAAGAGCTAGGGTCCCCAACAGATGTTGGCATCCCTCTAGCTACATCCAATTCATCCATATGATCATCACTGTTAATTAGTTCACATCATTTATCCATCTAGTAAAACAAGGAATTACAGATAAACGAAACAGTCCAGTAACAAAAGCACCAACATCTTGTCAGTGAACCAAAGGCTCACTCGCAAGCATCGAATGATGCTTGAGCCAGCAACAACACCCACGAGGCTAAGCTCGTATGTAGCACAAACAAGACCTTGAATGAGCACCGAGTGAACCACGGTGAGGCACAAACAACATAGAGCGAGTTCTATAAGCAAGCTGGTGATCATATGACCACCAGGAGCATGCAAGAGCATGCTACAGTATGCTAAACATCAATAATAGCACCAAAAGGCACTGGCTCTTGCAAACTTACAAGGATTGCATACTGCAATCAAGTCAGGGAAATACATATGAATACACTTGAATAATTGGCAAGAATAGCATCAAGAACAGAGACACAGAGAAGCACAAGCACAAGCACAAGTGTGGATACAGTAGCTGTGGCCATGGTAATAGCACAGCAGCAGCAGATGCTTAGCGAGTAGAGCAGCGAGTAGCTAGCATCCAGGATAGCAGCGAGAAGCCTAGCGAGCATGCGCACGATAACGACAAGCATCGCAACGAGCAAGCACGAGCAACGGCGGCTAGTAGAGCAATAGCGGCGGCAGGAGATGGTCTCTCCATGAAGGGGAGTAGCCGCATCTCAAGCTAGGAGGAGAAGAAATAGAACACAAAGGAGAAGAAGGAGTGGCGCACTTACCGTGGTCGAGCGGATAGGCACGGCCATGGCGGCCACGGCGGCACACGCCAGAGCGCGGCGGCGCCAAGCCAAGCCAGGCCATGGCGGCACCACGGCACCATCCGCACCACGGCGGCGAAGCCAGGGCGGAGTCCAAGCACCAGGAGCGCCAGGAACGGCGGGATCGAGCGGATCCCGTAACCCTAGCACCAGGCGGGGACGGGACCGAGAGCAGCAGGTCGCCCGCGTCAGATCGACGCGGATAGGATTGACCGCTGTCGTGTGGCGCGTCGATTACGCACCATGGCGGGGGCCAGGTCCGGCGAATCTCGCCGGAATCAAGCGGCGACGGCGGAGGCGACGCGAGTCGCCAGAGCGGGCTAGGGTTAGGGTTCGGTTGCGCGTGAGAGGGAGAGAGAGAAGTGGGGCTGGTCGAGTCGGACCAGGCCGGTCGGTTCGACCTAACCCACTGGGTTGCACCGACAGGTGGGCCCAGGGGCAAAAATGACTTTTCACAATTCAATAAAAACATGAAACTTTGAAATTCAATATAAAATTGATAAAAGCTCTTAAAAATAAAAGAAAAATATGAAAAAGGATCAGCATAAAATTCTCTATTTGAATAAAATACCAAACAGAATTTTTGAAGATAATTAAGAATAAATACTATTTTGATGATTTAAATAAGAATTTAAATCACACATATTATTTTCTAAAATGAAAATAAGTCCATTAATGCATTTGGACTTTAAAAAAACACCTTGACAATATTTCAAGGTTGTATTTACCCTAAATCAAGTATCTCCAAGATGTTCTTAGTATTTAACCTCTCACATGAAATTACAACGACATCGGAGGGGGGAACAAACCCTAAAAAATGGAATCATGCATAATTGCTTCTTTAACCATTGCCCTTTTCGGACAATGATGCTATTTTTCAGAACCAGAGGACAAGGGTCAGTCCATACCATCCAACTGCAGAACTTTGCAGTGTTCAGGCAAGTTCATCACTTGCTCATGTCATTTGAGTATTTCTATCAAATTACTTGCAAAGTATTATGGTTATCACTATTGCATAAAAATCAAAACCACTACTTTCATAACTATGAGTATGACTATGTGGTGGGCAATGGAACCATGGATTGTGTTGATATGGTGGAGGTTCCATTGCACGGGCTTATATCCATCTAGGATTAAACAACAAATGTCGCCAGTGATTCTTGTGCCGTAATACCCGTGCTAACCATAAGATCCGGAGTGGGACGGAGTAGTCAAAAGTGTTTCCACCTCTCGTTCATCAACGGATGCGCTTTACCGTAGACACTTGTATCTGTCAGGGCAAGCGGTTGGCTGGGGAAGCCTTAAGTCCCCACGGCATAGTCGGTAGACACTTGTCGCTCGAAGTGCAAGCGGTTGGCTGGGGAAGCCTTAAGTCCCCACGGTATTGCGGTCTATGATGGGTTGCAGCTACCGGCGAAGGAGTTTGGTTCGATCCCAAACTGTCGTCGTGGTCGAGGTCCACCCGTGAGTGGGAATAATGGGACCGGCGAGGACCCGGGGTCGGGGCATGCAACAAAGGGTGGGTGTTCGAGGTAGCGGAGGAACATGATTGGCTAGACCTTATACCGGGCCTCACACCGAAGGAAGTGTGGACGGGAAAGCTGCTCGGTTGGCACCAAGGTTAAGATCTCTTATGGGTAAAGCAACACACCTCTGCAGAGTGTAAAGAACTGTGACATGTCACTCCCTGTTCCGGGATAAGGAACTGCGAACGCGGTCGGAAAGGAGCTCCATGAAGTTCTAGTAAACCGGTGAAGGCTAACGGACATAGCTCTTTGGAATAAAAGCAATCTCTTGAAGAAATGTTTACCAAAACTTGCATTGGTATTAGACTTTCTGGTCTAATATCGTAGCTAGTGCATTAAACACCTCTTATCTATAATGAATTTGTTGGGTACGCTCGTACTCATACCACTCTTAAATCCCATGCTTAGATTGTCTGAATCGTCTGGAGGAGGACTACGACAACCCTGAAGGAGCCGAGATTATCGGCTATGAAGAACCGAGACCTCTCAGGAGGTATTGAAGGCGTAGACTATCTCATATTCTACGGAACCGGGGAGGCTTCCGGTGGAGATCAAGCCTAGAAGCACCAAGTAGTAGTTGTAGCCGAGCAGTGGGAACACCTAGTATTTAGCTGCTCGTGGGAATAAATGTATAACCTAGTGAAACTTCTATATTGTAAGTTAAGGTGGGTTCGCCTCGAACCCGGGAGGAACCCTCTTAGGACCCAAGAGGAGCTCCAAGACAATATATGTTTGATGCTTGTAATAATAAGTGAATGAGTTATGGACCCTGCTATGTTCTGTTGTACTACTCTGAGGGATGTAATATTTGCGGAATGGTACTTCGTGAATGTTATATCAACGACTGGCATACTACAACATGCAGTGGTATGCAGGGTCACCACAGCAAGGGTTTATTTTTCATACAACTATTTTAAAATGCAACTTTGAAATACTTGAACAAGATTTAAAAATATTTTTTCAACAAATCCAAAATAATAATATTTTGGGTTTTATTATTAATGAAATAAGATAAGGGAGAAAGGGTTTTAATAAAAATAATTTTCTTGAAAGCTTTTATAAAAACAAGCAAGGTGATTGGTGCCATGATTATGCACAAAAGAAAAGAACATGCAAATCTAATAGGGGTATTACCCTTGGCCGTTACAATCGACACCACTAACAAGGAACCTTGCCCCGAGGTTCCACGCCCAGGTACGGGGGAGAGAGGTGAACTATTGGGTCTTCTGGCGACGTGTCGATCTCCTCGACACCACTAACAAGATTTCTTGATCCAGGTTGATTGGTTGACAGCACCAATAAGAATTGTTCCGTCAACGATGATGTGCTTCTGTTGAGAATCTTTGGTTGCAGAAGATCACGCTCCATATGAAAAAGATGGAAGAAGTAACAATCACATTGATCCACGTGGCAACCAATTGTCATTCCAAACATGTGTCTTTTCACTTGTTCCAATCCTTTTTATGACGCCCTGAAAAAGTATCTCACGACCATCACCATCGATAATCGAATGCCAAATCTGAGATGGGTGTGACCCTAACCGTGCATCAAGAAAACCGCAATCTGGAAAATAGATTGCCTTGAGAATCCTGGCACTTAAAGTTTCTGGGTTTTGTAGAACTCTCCAAGCTTGCCCAGCTAGCAAAGCCTGAATAAAGATTTTGATATCTCTAAAACCCAAACCTCCTGCATATTTGGGTGTGGTCATTTCTTCCCATGCCACCCAACAAGTTCTCCTCTTCCCCTCATGACATCCCCACCAAAAATTATGAAGGAGTCCATTGATATGTTGGCAGAGACCACAAGGTAGTCTGAAGCACGCCATGGAATATGTGGGAATTACCCGTGCAATGGATTTGATAAGAATCTCTTTACCCCCAGAGGATAGAAGATGTTCCAGCCATCCTTGAATTATTTTCTAGACACGGTCACTTAAGTGTTTGAACGCACCCCTGATAGATCGTCCAATATTTGACGGCATACCAAGATATGTTTCACTCAATGTCTCGTTCTGGACATTTAGAGCATTCTTCATTGTTGTGCGTGTCACCCCTGGACACCCTTTACTGAAGAACACCGGAGATTTATCAAGATTGTTTCTTTGCCCTGAGGCTTGACAATAAGCTTCCAGCACCTCAGCTACTTCTCCTGCACCCTCCACACTCGCTTTCACAAACAACAGGCTATCATCAGAAAACAATAGGTGGTTGACTGCCGGGGCAGTGCTAGCCACTTTTAAACCTTGAAGACTTGATGATTGTAAGACACTTCTTGATTTTAACAGGCACAAGAGGCCCTCTGCTGCAAGCAAAAACAAATGCGGGGAGATAGGGTCTCCTTAACGGATACCACGAGTAGGTTTGAAAGTTTCAGTCGGTGATCCATTGAACATAACTAAGAATGTAACCGTGGATACTGATGTCTACGGGAGCTTCTATTCTTGTAGACAGTGTTGGGCCTCCAAGAGCAGAGGTTTGTAGAACAGCAGCAAGTTTCCCTTAAGTGGATCACCCAAGGTTTATCGATCTCAGGGAGGAAGAGGTCAAAGATATCCCTCTCATGCAACCCTGCAACCACAAAGCAAGAAGTCTCTTGTGTCCCCAACACACCTAATAGGTGCAGTAGTTCGGCGAAGAGATAGTGAAATACAGGTGGTATGAATAAGTAGTAGCAACGGCACCAGAAAAGTGCTTTGCCCAGGACGAGTAAACAAGCAGTAGTAACGCAGAAGTAGTAACGCGAGTAAAACGAGTAAACAAACAGCGATAGCGATATTTAGGAACAAGGCCTAGGGATTACACTTTCACTAGTGGACACTCTCAACATTGATCACATAACAGAATAGATAAATGCATACTCTACACTTTTGTTGGATGATGAAAACATTGCGTAGGATTACACGAACCCTCAATGCCGGAGTTAACAAGCTCCACAATAATGCTCATATTTTAGTAACCTTTAGTGTAAGATAGATCAAAAGACTAAACCAAGTACTAGCATAGCATGCACACTTGTCACCTTCATGCATATGTAGGAGGAATAGATCACATCAATATTATCATAGCAATAGTTAACTTCGCAATCTACAAGAGATCATGATCATAGCATAAACCAAGTACTAACACGGTGCACACACTTGTCACCTTTGCACACGTGCGGGAGGAATAAAACTACTTTAATAACATTGCTAGAGTAGCACATAGATAAATTGTGATACAAACACATTGCAATCATAAGGAGATATAAATAAGCACCTCACTATGCCATTCAACGGTGAATAAGTATTCCGTGAAATATAGCCTAAGAGACCCACACGGTGCACACACTCGTCACCTTTACACACGTGGGACAAGGAGTCTCCGGAGATCACATAAGTAAAACTCACTTGACTAGCATAATGACATCTAGATTACAAGCATCATCATATGAATCTCAATCATGTAAGGCAGCTCATGAGATTATTGTATTGAAGTACATAGGAGAGAGATAAACCACATAGCTACCGGTACAGCCCCGAGCCTCGATGGAGAACTACTCCCTCCTCATGGGAGCAGCAGCGGTGATGAAGATGGCGGTGGAGATGGCAGCGGTGTCGATGGAGAAGCCTTCCGGGGCACTTCCCCGCTCCGGCAGGGTGCCGGAACAGAGACTCCTGTCCCCCAGATCTTGGCTTCGCGATGGCGGCAGCTCTGGAAGGTTTTCCGTATCGTGGTTCTTCGCATCAGGGGTTTCGCGACGGAGGCTTTAAGTAGGCGGAAGGGCAGAGTCGGGGGCCAGACGAGGGGCCCACACTATAGGTCGGCGCGGCCAGGGCTTGGGCCGCGCCGCCCTATAGTTTGGCCACCTCGTGGCCCCACTTCGTGTGTTCTTCGGTCTTCCGGAAGCTCCGTGGAAAAATAGGGCCCCGGGTCTTCGTTTCGTCCAATTCCGAGAATATTTCGTTACTAGGATTTACGAAACCAAAAACAGCGAGAAAACGAGAACTGGCACTTCGGCATCTTGTTAATAGGTTAGTTCCAGAAAATGCACGAATATGACATAAAGTGTGCATAAAACATGTAGGTATCATCAATAATATGGCATAGAACATAAGAAATTATCGATACGTCGGAGACGTATCAAGCATCCCCAAGCTTAGTTACTGCTCGTCCCGAGCGAGGTAAAACGATAACAAAGATAATTTCTGAAGTGATATGCCATCATAACCTTGATCATACTATTTGTAAACATATGTAGTGGATGCAGCGATCAAAACAATGGTGATGACATGAGTAAACAGGTGAATCATATAGCAAAGACTTTTCATGAATAGTACTTCAACACAAGTATTAATAAGTCTTGCATAAGAGTTAACTCATAAAGCAATAAATCAAAGTAAAGGTATTGAAGCAACACAAAGGAAGATTAAGTTTCAGCGGTTGCTTTCAACTTGTAACATGTATATCTCATGGATAATAGTCAACATAGAGTAATATAACAAGTACAATATGCAAGTATGTAGGAATCAATGCACGGTTCACACAAGTGTTTGCTTCTTGAGGTGGAGAGAGATAGGTGAACTGACTCAACATAAAAGTAAAGAGAATGGTCCTTCAAAGAGGAAAGCATCGATTGCTATATTTGTGCTAGAGCTTTTATTTTGAAAACATGAAACAATTTTGTCAACGGTAGTAATAAAGCATATGAGTTATGTACATTATATCTTACAAGTTGCAAGTCTCATGCATAGTATACTAATAGTGCCCGCACCTTGTCCTAATTAACTTGGACTACCGGATCTTTGCAATGCACATGTTTTGACCAAGTGTCACAATGGGGTACCTCCATGCCGCTCTGTACAAAGGTCTAAGGAGAAAGCTCGCATTTTGGATTTCTCGCTTTTGATTATTCTCAACTTAGACATCCATACCGGGACAACATGGACAACGAGATAATGGACTCCTCTTTAATGCATAAGCATGTGGCAACAATTATTATTCTCATATGAGATTGAGGATATGTGTCCAAACTGAAACTTCCACCATGAATCATGGCTTTAGTTAGCGGCCCAAAGTTCTTCTCTAACAACATGCATGCTCCAACCATGAAGGTGGTAGATCTCTCTTGCTTCGAGACAAGACGGACATGCATAGCAACTCACATGATATCCAACAAAGAATAGTTGATGGCGTCCCCGAAACATGGTTATCGCTCAACAAGCAACTTAATAAGAGATAAAGTGCATAAGTACATATTCAATACTACAATAGTTTTTAAGCTATTTGTCCCATGAGCTATATATTGCAAAGGTGAATGATGGAATTTTAAAGGTAGCACTCAAGCAATTTACTTTGGAATGGCGGATAAATACCATGTAGTAGGTAGGTATGGTGGACACAAATGGCATAGTGGTTGGCTCAAGGATTTTGGATGCATGAGAAGTATTCCCTCTCGATACAAGGTTTAGGCTAGCAAGGTTATTTGAAACAAACACAAGGATGAACGGTACAGCAAAACTCACATAAAAGACATATGGTAAACATTATAAGACTCCATACCGTCTTCCTTGTTGTTCAAAACTCAATACTAGATGTTATCTAGACTCTAGAGAAACCAAATATGCAAACCAAATTAACAAGCTCTAAGTATTTCTTCATTAATGGGTGCAAAGTATATGATGCAAGAGCTTAAACATGAGCACAATAATTGCCAAGTATCAAATTATCCAAGACATTTTAGAGTTACTACATGTAGTATTTTCCAATTCCAACCATATAACAATTTAACGAAGAAGAAACTTCGCCATGAATACTATGAGTAGAGCCTAAGGACATATTTGTCCATATGCTACAGCGGAGCGTGTCTCTCTCCCATAAAGTGAATGCTAGGATCCATTTTATTCAAACAAAACAAAAAACAAAAACAAACCGACGCTCCAAGCAAAGTACATAAGATGTGATGGAATAAAAATATAGTTTCGGGGAGGAACTCGATAATGTTGTCGATGAAGAAGGGGATGCCTTGGGCATCCCCAAGCTTAGACCCTTGAGTCTTCTTAGAATATGCAGGGGTGAACCACCGGGGCATACCCAAGCTTAGAGCTTTCACTCTTCTTGATCATAGTATATCATCCTCCTCTCTTGACCCTTGAAAACTTCCTCCACACCAAACTCGAAACAAACTCATTAGAGGGTTAGTGCATAATCAAAAACTCACATGTTCAGAGGTGACACAATCATTCTTAACACTTCTGGACATTGCTCAAAGCTACTGTAAGGTAATGGAACAAAGAAATCCACCCAACACAGCGAAAGAAGCAATGCGAAATAAAAGGCAGAATCTGTCAAAAACAGAACAGTCCGTAAAGACGAATTTTAAAATGGCACCAGACTTGCTCAAATGGAAAAACTCAAAACTAATGAAAGTTGCGTACATATCTGAGGATCACTCACGTAAATTGGCATAATTTTCTGAGTTACCTACATTGAATTAGACCCAGATTCGTGACAGACAGCAATGCTGTTTCTGCGCAGCAATCCAAATCTAGCATCAACTTTACCATAGAGACTTTACTTGGCACAACAAAACATAAAACTAAGATAAGGAGAGGTTGCTACAGTAGTAAACAACTTCCAAGACACAAATATAAAACAAAGTACTGTAGCAAAATAACACATGGGTTATCTCCCAAGAAGTTCTTTCTTTATAGCCATTAAGATGGGCTCAGCAGTTTTGATGATGCATTTGCAAGAGATAATATTTGAAGCAAAAGAGAGCTTCAAGAGGCAAATTCAAAACACATTTAAGTCTAACATGCTTCCTATGAAGAGGAATCTTGTACACAAATGAATTCATGAAGAACAAAGTGACAAGCATAAGAGGATAAAACACGAGTAACTTCAAGATTCTCAACATAAAGAGGGGAAACTTAATATTATTAAGATGCATATAACCATATTTCCCTCTCTCATAATAACTTTCAGTAGCATCATTGATGAAATCCACAATATACCCATCACTTAAAACATTCTTATCATGGTTCATATGCATAGAAGTATCATTAAATTTGGCATAAGAAGAATTATTCTCATTAATAGTAATTGGAGCAGGATTATTATCAAGAATTTGAACATGGTAAACAAGTTGCATATTAAGGAAATTGTTTTTAGTAAGCCTATCATAACGATGACAAGTTTCATAAGGATAATTGTAACATGTGTTATATCCATCTCTATAGCGATTATCTAGACCAGAATATGTGATATCATCATTTTCACTAAAAGTAGAGGTCTCAAGTATAGGATCTTTGAGCACAACATCCCCAAGCTTAGAGCTTTCAATATCATCGTTTGAGGGGACATGAATAATGCTATCATCATTACTTTCATAATCAGTACCAAAGAGATTTCCAACATCAAAGTTAGTGTGCTCTTCCAAATCATGATCATTAATATGGGTAAAGGGTATAGGAAGATCATCGTACTCAGATTCATTATCACAATAATCATCAGGAGCAACATACTTACGGTTACCTATCGTTATCTCATATACGCGGGGATATGTTGTTACCTCTTTCTTTTTATTCCCCTTATTCTTCTTCTTCTTCTTTGTTCCCTTCTTCTTCTTCTTCTCCTCCTCCTTTTCCTCGTTCCCTTCTTCAGGAGGGAGAGGCTTGAAGGGTGGCTTGTCCGCATAACCTGATTTACTTTCAGAAACAATAGAAGAAACTTGGGAGGATCCCTCCTTTTCATTAATTAGTTGAAAACACACAGCGGTCCTATCATATTTTGGCAAGGTGTCATCTTCTAAAATATTTTGTATGTAAGTATTTGTATGGCTATTATCAATGCAATAAGAAAAACACCCATGCGGGACATCATCAATATCAAGATCACTCATATGTAACAAGGAGATTTTCTCGGCAGTTCTTCACACCCCAAGAATAGAGTAAGTTCATCATGCTGATTAGGAGTAATTTCATCATCACAATACAAATTTGCAGCACTCATTGGGTTCAAATTATCATTGGAGGAGCATTGAAAATTAAAATGACCCACTTCATGGCAAACTTCACAAATAAAAGGATAGAGGTCACAAACTTTTTTACCAAGATCATCTAGAGCCCTAAACCACTTTCTAGTTTTTTCATTAGCATGATGGATACAATATTCATCTTTGATTTGATTAATTCCACAAGGTCTATGTATTCCACAAAAATTAACATGCTTATAGGAAATAACATTCTTAGGAGTTTGAGCATGCTTATTACAATAATTAACAACAATTTCATTCTTCATGCAAGCCTCTTTAAAAGGTTCATGATACTTATCAAAATTCTTTTTAGGCAATTCAAAATGAGAAGCAAAGGCTTTACAAAGATTTGCAGCAACTTGAGAGTCAAGACCATAAGTAGCACTAATATTTCGAAATTTATCGGTAACCATAAAAGTTTCAATGCATTCATAATCATAATTTATACCTGACTCTTTACCTTTGTCATTCTCCCAATCTTCGGCGTTCTCCTTAATCCGATCAAGAAGGTCCCTTTTAAACTCTTCTTTGTTGCGCGTGAATGATCCAGAACAAGTAGCATCCAGCAAGGTCTTATCTTGAAAAGAAAGTCTTGCATAGAAATTATCAATGATGATATTACCTGGAAGCTCATGATTGGGGCATTTGAGCATTAAAGACTTCAATCTCTCCCATGCTTGGGCAATACTCTCTCCATCATGAGGCCAGAAATTATATATTCGGTTTCGGTCTTTGTGAATTTCACTTGGAGGATAGAATTTAGAATAAAATAGAGGCACAATATCCTTCCAATCAAGAGAATGCTCATCTTTTAGCGAGTTTATGCCAATGCGCCGCTTTACCGAGTCAACGACATAGAGAATAATTTCTTCTTCACTTCATCCATAGAGATACCTGCACACTTGAATAACCCGCATAATTCATGCAAAAACAGTAAATGATCTCCGGGATGCACGGTTCCATCCCCTTCATAGCGGTTATCCATAACACGTTCAATAATTTTCATAGGTATTTTATATGGGATACTTTTAGTAGGTGCATTTAAAATATCACAAGCATCATTAGAGTTATCGCATATGGGAGATAAAGTGTTATCAGAGCAAATTTTCTCACCTGAAGACGGGAAGCTAAAAAGATCACAAAAACTAGCTTCCCCAAGCTTAGACTTCTCCATAGCATTAGCAGTAATTGCATTCATACTAATAACATCGCTACTAGCATGCGAATAAGGTTCCATTGGTTTTTTAATGTTTGCACCAAACAATTCTAAATCAGGAAAAAGATTAAAAAGCTCACTAAATTTTTTGTTGTTTTCCATTATGCCTAACTAGTGAAAATAAAAACAAGAAACAAAAAGATGCAATTGCGGGATCTAAAGGAAATAGCTTCGAGCACAAACACAATGGCGCCGGAAAAGTACTGTTACACTGGAACCGGAGTATGAGTGCCTTTTTACCTTTCCTCCCGGCAACGGCGCCAGAAAAGTGCTTGATGTCTACGGGAGCTTCTATTCTTGTAGACAGTGTTGGGCCTCCAAGAGCAGAGGTTTGTAGAACAGCAGCAAGTTTCCCTTAAGTGGATCACCCAAGGTTTATCGATCTCTGGGAGGAAGAGGTCAAAGATATCCCTCTCATGCAACCCTGCAACCACAAAGCAAGAAGTCTCTTGTGTCCCCAACACACCTAATAGGTGCACTAGTTCGGCGAAGAGATAGTGAAATACAGGTGGTATGAATAAGTAGTAGCAACGGCACCGAGAAAAGTGCTTTGCCCGGGACGATAAACAAGCGATGAGTAACGCAGCGAGTAGTAACGCGAGTAAAACGAGTAAACAAACAGCGATAGCGATATTTAGGAACAAGGCCTAGGGATTACACTTTCACTAGTGGACACTCTCAACATTGATCACATAACAGAATAGATAAATGCATACTCTACACTTTTGTTGGATGATGAAAACATTGCGTAGGATTACACGAACCCTCAATGCCGGAGTTAACAAGCTCCACAATAATGCTCATATTTTAGTAACCTTTAGTGTAAGATAGATCAAAAGACTAAACCAAGTACTAGCATAGCATGCACACTGTCACCTTCATGCATATGTAGGAGGAATAGATCACATCAATATTATCATAGCAATAGTTAACTTCGTAATCTACAAGAGATCATGATCATAGCATAAACCAAGTACTAACACGGTGCACACACTTGTCACCTTTGCACACGTGCGGGAGGAATAAAACTACTTTAATAACATTGCTAGAGTAGCACATAGATAAATTGTGATACAAACACATTGCAATCATAAAGAGATATAAATAAGCACCTCACTATGCCATTCAACGAGTGAATAAGTATTCCGTGAAATATAGCCTAAGAGACCCACACGGTGCACACACTGTCACCTTTACACACGTGGGACAAGGAGTCTCCGGAGATCACATAAGTAAAACTCACTTGACTAGCATAATGACATCTAGATTACAAGCATCATCATATGAATCTCAATCATGTAAGGCAGCTCATGAGATTATTGTATTGAAGTACATAGGAGAGAGATGAACCACATAGCTACCGGTACAGCCCCGAGCCTCGATGGAGAACTACTCCCTCCTCATGGGAGCGAGCAGCGGTGATGAAGATGGCGGTGGAGATGGCAGCGGTGTCGATGGAGAAGCCTTCCGGGGGCACTTCCCCGCTCCGGCGGGGTGCCGGAACGGAGACTCCTGTCCCCCGGATCTTGGCTTCGCGATGGCGGCGGCTGCGGAAGGTTTTCCGTATCGTGGTTCTTCGCATCGGGGGTTTCGCGACGGAGGCTTTAAGTAGGCGGAAGGGCGAGTCGGGGCCGGACGAGGGGCCCACACTATAGGTCGGCGCGGCCGGGGCTTGGGCCGCGCCGCCCTATAGTTTGGCCACCTCGTGGCCCCACTTCGTGTGTTCTTCGGTCTTCCGGAAGCTCCGTGGAAAAATAGGGCCCCGGGTCTTCGTTTCGTCCAATTCCGAGAATATTTCGTTACTAGGATTTACGAAACCAAAAACAGCGAGAAAACGAGAAGCGGCACTTCGGCATCTTGTTAATAGGTTAGTTCCAGAAAATGCACGAATATGACATAAAGTGTGCATAAAACATGTAGGTATCATCAATAATATGGCATAGAACATAAGAAATTATCGATACGTCGGAGACGTATCAGATACCATTCTCATCACCAGGTTTACCCATTCGGAGTTGAAGCCTAATTTCAGCATTATAGCTTGTAGATATGACCATTCAACCCGATCATATGCCTTCTTCATATCTAGCTTAAGAGCACAATGTTGGTGTCTCTTTGCCTTGTTTTTCTTCATAAAGTGCAAGCACTCATAAGCTGTAATTATGTTATCTGTGATCAACCTCCCTAGGACAAAGGCTGATTGCTCCTGTGAGATAATCTTCGGCAAAATCTTCTTCAGTCGGTTAGCAAGGACTTTCGAAGCAATTTTATAAATAATATTGCATAGGCTAATCGGTCAAAACTGACCTAGTTCAGTCGGGCTTGCCACCTTCAGAATAAGCACAATGCAGGCCTCATATATTCCTCAAGGCTATCATCTCCCCGAAGTATACGGAGGACTGAACTTGTAACATCAGCTCCACATAACTCCCAATTACTCTGGAAGAAATGTGTTGGGTATCCATCTGGCCCCGGCTCCTTAGTAGAACAATAGGTCGAGCATTTATATAAAAAATCAGGCCTAGCATTATTTTCCGGCAACACGGCAAATGAGAATCTTGCGGCCTGAAGGCTCTCGCCAATAGGCTGGCCCAATTGGGACTCGATCTTTTTTTTTTTCCTTTTTTCTTGTTTTTTTGTTGAAATCTATTTTATATTTTATATTCTACTCCAATGAGTATTTTTTTATTCTTTTTTCCTTTTATTTTTTCCTAATTCATTTTTCCGTTTTCTTTATTGTGTTGTTTCTTCTAGTTTTTTAAAAGCATTTATGATTTAAAAATGTTCATGTTTTTTGAAAAAATGTTCATGCCTTTGAAAAAAATGGCATTGAAAAAAAATGCTCATGTTTTGGTAATTGTGTTCATGGTCTTTAAAATCCTATACATATATGTGAATACTTTCTTGTAAGGATTTTTGAGTTATTCTACAAAATAAAATTGTGCAAGTTTTTTGGGCCGGCCCATCTAGGATATGCTTCAGACAATGTGTGGGTCTTATCCTCTCTTTTTTTTTTTGGATTGATCCTCTCTTTTATCCTAGTCGTAACCATTTTCAGCATATGTGTGTGGTCTGGCAACAAGGGCCAACCGGATACTCTGTGCCATTTTTGCTTGTTTTTTAGATCATTGTCCCATTTTTTCTGCCCCACAAGAAGTTTGTTTCAAAGCCTGAAAGCCGGCCTTGGTGAGTGGCAACGTGGACTTCTTTTTTTTAGAATTATCAGGCCTTTTATTTAGATAGCGAGGTTCGCGGAATACACACGTCCTCAGCCGGATTTACAAACCACAGGCTAACAGGAAAAGAAAGCACAAAACGAGCAAGGTTATGCGCTTCAGTGTTCTCACACAGCCTTCGTGCACAACTGATGCCATAGCCATACTTCTTTCAGTCTCTTTTATTTCTTTTATAATATGACAGTACCTCCCGAGGTTGTCCTCCTTCAAGGATTTGGCGACAGATAAACAGTCGCTCGCAACAACTATACTCGAGAGGTTCAGGTCCTGCGCCAGATTTAGGCCCTCCCTAATAGCAAGTGCCTCCAAAGTTTTTCGTTCAGTCAGGCCAGTGTAGATCATCGCCGATGCACCCAGGTAGTCACCTGCAACCACTGCCACCGCCCCTGCTGCTTTGCCTTTTGCCAACGCAGCGTCGACAGTCAGTTTTGACAGCCCAGCAGGCAGGGGAATCCAGGTGCGTCTTGAAATCGCACCCCTAGTTTCCTTCTTCGTTCTTCAGTTCGGTTTTGCCTGTTCTAGCTCAGCGAGGAAAGATTCTACTACAAAAGTGTGAGTGCTGAAAGGGCTTTGGTAAATATCTTCATGGATCGTCTTGCGCTTCGCATGCCAAACTTCCTAGAGAGTAACACATATCCGTGTAAGCTGATCGTGAGGTAGAGACTCGATCATAGAGAATAGCCAATTCCTTGATTCAACTTCCTGTGCATGGCACATATGTTCTACCATGTCATCGTCAGTGATTGCCCATACACAGCGCGCCATACTGCAGTCAATGAGGGAGTGTCTGATTGCACCTCATCAAACCGCTTCGCTCTCCTCGGGTCGCCCCCTCCAGGCGACCGAGGGGGCGAAACCCTAGGCGCGCCGCCTCCGTCTCCTCCTCCCCCTCCTGCCCTCCTCGTCGCCCCCAGAGACGCCGGCGGGCTAAGCCCGCGACGCCGGTGAAGGGGGCGGCGGGGATCTGAGCCCTTGGCCCCCCGCGCGGTTCTAGATGGAGGATCTCCGCGCCGGGTTCGCCTTGACCATGGCGGCTGCTCGACGGGCCCCTTCCTCCGATGGCCCGCCCCTGGCTGGGCCGTAGGCGAGGGTGTCCTCCCCGGCGGCTTCCTCGGTGGGGGCTCCGGGATCGTGGCGGCGGCCTCGGTTGGTGAGACGGCGCTGTCCGCGCGGCCGGCGGCGTTCGTGGATGCTGGTGACCGGCGCCCTGGTCCGTGTGGACGGCGGGGCGACGACGGGTGCAGCTCAAGGGTGGGCGGCGCTGTCTGCTCGCCGGAGCCCGAAGGTCAGATCTGCTCCTTCCTCCTGGCCTATCTCCCTCCCCGCAGATCTGCGATGTCGGCTTCGTGTCGGTGTCTGATGGCTGGGGAGCAGGTGTGGCGGGCTGGGGCCGGGAGAAATCCTCGGTCTTTGACCACAGTGGCGGCGACGCCTTTGGGGCGCCGTGACCTGGTGAGGCGCCACTGAGGTCCCATTCCCCCCCCCCCCCCCACACACCTCCTACCCCCGCTCCGGGTGAAAACCCAAAATCCGTTGGATTGGTCAGCAGCGGCGCCTTGGCGTCGTTCCCTCCTTGGAGGTGCCGTCTGGGGACCGGTGGTGTAGTGGCGAGCGCTGCTATGGTTGGTGTGGTCCTGTTGGCGGCGGGGCTGAAGCTTGGCTCCGTTGTGTCTTCGAGTTCGTTGGCTGTTTCCCAAGCTTTCCCATCTCCTGGGTGTCCTCGCGGAAGTTCGTCGTCGCACTGGTGTGCCTGGAGGCGAGGTGGTCTGTGTAGTCTCCGGTTGGTCTCCTGGAAGGTAACTCTCCTTGTTTCTAGGGTGAACATCTCCATCTGCTGACGGTACGGCGTCCTGCGATCCAGGACGAGAGGGTAGGGACTCTCTTCGGTGATGGAGGAGGAAGTTGCTCCTTCGTTGACAACGGTGGTGATCCCTGTGTGGTACCCTCAATGCCATTGCCCACCTGGTGCTGCTACTGCTGCTGTCCTGGCGCTCATGTGAGGAGGTCATCGCCGGCTCAAGCTGCGTTTCTAGTTCACCTTTGTGTGTTTGAGTTGGGTGTTGTGTTGTAAGCTGTCTCAGCATTCTTGTATCTATCGGCCGCACGGCTTTATTAATTTAAAGCAGGGTTTCGTGCTTTCAGTTTAAAAATGAGGGAGTGTCTCCAAGAGTCCTCCGCTCCTCAGATGATAGACGTACTCGTCACTGCAATGTGTCGTCGATGGAGAAGATCTGCCGTCAGCAGTGATAGACTGTTTCACAAGTTGCCAAAGGAACATCTTCCGTTTGTCTGGGACTTGGATGTGCCATAAGCTTGTCAAGTTTTCTGAATTCTAGAATGGTCAGAGCTAGACGTAGTACCCTCCAGCCACGCTTCTCTTCTCTCCTTTGTGCTGGATAACATTCTATATGTACGAGTAGATCTTACACTGAAAATCCACTTCTTATCATAATGCCATGCTCAAAACTCAAGGAGGAGATAGACCAAAAACGAGGGTGATTGACTTCTCCACTAAAACAAGTGAGGTGAGTTACAGAGGCGTCAGAATCATGGCACTTGGATCACAATGGCAAGACCATGGAGGACTTTGGTTGTGACTGTCATTGCTAGTCATCATTTGTATTCGTCAAGAAAAAGATTATCTTTTTTTTTCAAAATGGGGAGCATCACCCTTTTATTAAAAAATTCAAGTTTAGTATAGTTTTACAACTCAAGCATCGTCCAGAATTGATACAAAAATCAACCAGCGAAAGAAACACAAACTACTCCAAGTGGCCATCAAAGTAATCTTCTAGTATGACGCACTAGATATCCTGAGCGAGCATCTGGAGCCGTGAGCATCTAGTAACCATGGCATCCCGCTGTTCCTCCGGCGAAAGGAGGGCCAAAAGCTGAACCCAGTGTGACACCAAATGGATAACCTGCTGAAAATGAAAAGATTGTTTTTTGTTACAGATAATATGATTTCTGACCCTCCATATAGACCAACATAAAGCAGAAACCCCAATCCGGATAAAAGTCTTAGATTGTCTATCTACTCGGTTCAACCAATTACCAAACATATTAGTAGTATTGGTTGGAGGTGGAAGATCATCACTGTACGCCAAATAAGCTTAGCTAAAGGACACTCGAAGAATAGGTGTTGGATAGATTCCTCTTCTCCACAGAAGACACATTTCGTACACCCATTCCAGTGCCATTTGACTGGATTATCTTTAGTTAACAGAACCTTATTACTCAAAAACCACATGAATATTTTTATCTTGAGGGGAATTTTAACCCTTCATAAATATTTCCTTAAAAAATGGGTATGATCACTCATAATATCCTCATACATAGACTTGATCGTAAACAAGCCATTAGGTGTGAGATTCCAGACAAAACAGTCATTTTCTTCATTCAAGTTTAACATCATCACTTTACGACACAATTGTAACCAAGAGGTCCATTTGTTACCATTCAACACCCGTCGGAAACTAATATTCAGAGGAGTTTGGGCTAACACATGGGCTACTGTTACATTTTTGTGATGAACAATATTATATAAAGACGGATATTGATGAGCTAAAAACACTTTTCCTAAGCATATATCTTCCCAGAATCGTGTTCCCATGCCATTTCCCACTTTAAAATATCCTCTAAAAAGAAAATCTTCCTTAACCCCCATCAACCCCTTCCAGAAAGGAGAATCGGTAGGTTTAACATGTACCTCAGCTAAGGTCTTTTGTCTTAAGTATTTGGCTTGTAGCAATTCTTCCCACACCCCGTCCTCATTCAGAAGTTTAAAAAGCCATTTGCTCAATAAACATCTGTTTTTGATTTTGAGAACCTCAATACCTAAGCCCCCTTGATCCTTAGGCCGACATACAACATTTCATTTCATCAGTCTATTTTTTTTTCTGCTCATCCGACTATCAAAAAAATCTAGATCTGTAGAAGTCCAACCGTTTCCTTACCCCAACAGGTATTTGTAGGAAGGACAACATAAACATTGGTAAACTAGTTAAAACTGAATTGGTAAACTAGGATAATAATTTCTCTTTCCAGCACCCCAATTTGCTCTCAAATCAGGTTTCCACCGGATACCAATCAGAATTCTTAAGCTTCCTGTAGTGGATAGGAATACCCACGTATCTAAAGGGGAGTGCACCAGCGTCACATCCAAAGATCTGTCTATACTGGTCCTCCTCCTCCTTGGTCTTTTCAAAATAAAAAATCTCGCTCTTATGAAAATTAATTTTAAGTCCCGAGAGCTCTTCAAAGAGACATAGAATTAATTTCATATTAACTGCTTTTTGTAAATCATGTTCTAAAAACAGAATCGTGTCATCAGCATATTGCAATATAGATTATCTGCTTTCTCCCATCTAGAATTTGAAGGGAACACACTCGAAAAAAATAATTGAAGGGAAGATTCCTTGCAATTATTCTTAGCAGTGACATACAAGATGAAGAACAATCGTTTAAGAATAATTCCAACAACTACATGAATCGCGTTATCAACAAAAAAAATCATTTGCACAATTGAGGTTCTCACATCATTACAAAACGTATTCGCGCCACTGTCGGGATATATATCCAACCACAAAATCATTGAACGCGGTGATTATTACATGGACACGATGGAGCAGGAGGGAAAACAAAGTGACACATTGTACGAAACCCTCTTTACTAGACGCGAGAAATTATGCGAGGACTAGATCGCTCGTGGACCAGCGAAAGCTTCCCTTGCCTTGCTCCCATGGGACATCAGGTTGGCCACACACACCACCACCTCGCCATCAGCTGCACACGTACCACTAGTGTACTACAGCTCTCGTCTCCATCAGAATTAATACCTGAATTCCTCTAGTAAATGGTAATGTTTACTATTACAAAGTAAACGCACGCCACTAGTGTTGCAGTTCAAGATAAGTGCTGAGGTGGATTTGTTTCTATGTGTCTCCAATAGCTTATTAGATAGCTTAATCGATCATTCAAGCAATGGTTTCTTGTGGAGCTCAGTCACTTCAGTTGTCTCCTAGCTGCCAGCCTTCTAGTACTATAGGTCTCTGTCTTGGAATCATCCAGTTTTCAAATCATTTCAAGTAGTCATGAAAATCCCATGGGAACCACCACTTGTGTCATCGTCTGGAATCATTTTGACACGAATTCATCGGTACAGTCGAGTAAACAAAATACATGGCGCGGCACGTTATGGCTGTTAATTTACATTCAACTCAAAGGAGCAGTGCTGTCTCGAAAAGTTCTGAAACAGACAATGTTCTGTGGTAGCTAATGCCTAATGGCTGGTGACAATCTAATAAGGTTTGTGGAGACGATCGGTGATACAACGTGGCACGACGCTAGAACTTAAGTACTGTAAGGATAAATTTGGACGGCCACCAGGCCCCGAACTGAGATCCAGTGCCTTGCTTAAGACAAGGCACGGATGAACAGTATCATGCCTTGACTCCCTTTTTTTGCCACTGGATTGAGAATCAATGGCCAGATGACCACACACAGTGCATAAGCTACAGTACTATCTACAGTGCACTTGCTACAGGACATCTGCTACAGTATTGTGCACAGTGCACGCGCTACAGTGTGTTGCTGCAGGGCTCAGATCTTGTTCGTCCATTTTCGATCTAACGTCCAGGAGAGCAAGGCATGGTACTGTTCATCCGTGCCTTGTCTTAAGCAAGGCACCGGATCTCAGTCCCCAGGCCCCCTCTATCTCTGCACAAATATATGTGATATATACCGGTGATGCTAGTGCATATGGTATGCTAAAAAATCGACTAGGTTCGGCCTTTCTAGGCGACATTAGCTTCTATATCCTAATTAATCACTAGTTTAGCACAGTTGATGTTTCAGTACCATATGCACACACTCTCTAATTTTTATGCCCACCGAAATAGGACACTTCGATTCCAAGGAACAAGGGAACAAAGAGACACATCTCATGTCAAGGGAAAATGAAGGCGACAAAGCTAGAAACCAAACCGAACAGGGAGTTACAGTTGCGAGTTCATGCTCGGGTCATATTGGTGCAAAGCTCGACCTGACAGTGATGGTGTCCCCCCTCCCCCTCTCAACCACTAAATTTGAGGCAGTTTTTACGGTACTTCTACTTGTGCTAGGTAGTGCACAAGTATAAACTGATCCAACGGTTAATACTTGTAGTTATCCACGTGACAAAGATTAGGCCCAGGAGCCCGTAAAGCTGTGACCGTACCCTTTCGATAAAAAGAAACTCAGAATGCTCGACGCCGGTAATGCCGACGACAACGACGAACTCTACACCGCATGCCTCTGCCTCCGACTCCACATCTCCACCGTGCACGCCTCCGCCTCCTGATCCACCCCACACCCTCTGACAGTCTGACTCCACCCCGCACACCGCCGTCGATGACAACACCACGCCCGCTGCCGCCGGCGACGCCACACCGCACACCAGAGATGGAAGGCGCTCCAAGAGCACATGACACACACGCAGTTCACTCTATCCCCCACTAGCGATCTGCTTTTTCCCAGAGTTTCTTTTCCCGGATTGCACAGCATATGAAGAAATTCTCTCTGGAAAATATATTCAAACATCACTTCATATTCAGAGTTCCACAGTCGCCTCATTTTACAAGACGATTGGCGGTTGTTTAAATTATCGATCCTTTCCTGTACAACGAAGGAAGCCACCAGGTGCTTGACGTGGACAACCCCATAATCTGGCACACTGTTCAACTCCTTGGCCATCACTCTGATCCTAATCGCCCTCACTTTGCTGCTCCCCTCCAATCCGGCCACATCCTGCGAAGGAGCTCGGAGATCCGGTCGTACGGCATCACCTGACACAGGGACATGCCTAGGATTGGGAAGGACGGGGGCGGCGGGTAGCTGGTGCTATTGCGAAGGAGTCTGCCGGCGGGAGGTGCGCAGCGGCGGCAGCACCACGCAGCAGGGATCGATTTGCCGAAGAAGGAAGCCAATATTAGAACGTTTTTTTTTTCCGGACGACAACACATAATTGGACTCTCTGGGCTCTTTGGCGGAGCCCGTTCGCGGCCCTTTTTATGCGGTGCTAAAATTTGCCAATAGTTCTTTGGCTCCCGTATAAATTGGTCTAGACCGATGGATGGACGAAAATGGAGGGATGTTATTCATTTGAGGGTACTACAAAACACCTCAAATTTGAAGGGATAAGTTAGCCCACGAAAGGGTATCGGAAGATCCTGACCGTCCACACGAAGCCAAAGTTTGAAAAGGGGGGACACCGAAGCAAAAGCCCGTCTCTAATACTGCTAAAAGTAGGGTTTGCGTCGGTGTCACCTACTCCTCCTCGTCGTCGCGGCCATGGCCAGTGCGGCTGGTCAGGGTGGGCATAAAAACCGTGAAACCGAAAATCGAACCGAAGCCGAAACCGAACTAACCGAAATCTCGGTTTTTTCCATTAACCGCTATTTTTTCGGTTTCCATTTATACTAACCGAATTAAATTTGGTAGAATCCGGTTTTTAGCCCCACCAACCGAACAAGACCGAATAGACCAAATTGAGTAACCTACCATCAATTTGTGCATAAACCGATCATTCCATAGAAGCCCAACTGTGTTTGATGTTCCAAAAATTGTTCATTCAATGTATGACTTTGGTCTTTGATGTACTAGCTTTTCTGAATATAGCGTGAAGCCTGCATAATAGAACACGTCGCTCAAAGTCTTAGCTACCCCTTTTAATCGCTCACGAGTGATGCACCTGTACCACGAGTGCTGCAGCCTACCAAATAGCATCCCTCCATGATTGGTGCTCATTTGTCGATTTCTTGCGCAGTTGATGCTTTTTGTGTTGATATGTCAATCAATATTTGCTTTCTTCGGTGATGCCTACTATTTGTTCAAGTGAGTAGGCGCATTCGGTTTTAACCGAAAACCGAACCGAATTTGTCGGTTAACCGAATCTTCGGTTTCCTAAATTTTCATGCCAATTTCGGTTACTATTTTTGAAAACCGAATTTGTTCAAAAACCGCAAAAACTGAACCGAAATTTTCGGTTAAAACCGAATGCCCACCCTGAGCGGCTGGGGTGCAGGAGGTTCAGGTGCTAGCACAGGAGCAGGCCACCTAGCGTTCGCACGGAGTCCTAGAAAACCGCTCAGGGAACATGTCCCACACCCTGAAATTTGGGGCGTAGGCGGGGTCGCGCCGCGGATGTAGCGGGAGGAGAGCCCGCCATTGTTGGATCTCTTAGCACCGGCCCTTTTCGTGGCACGACCGTCACCGGGATCATCCGTGCGTTGAGGTGCCAGCCGCCAGGGAGGTGGACATCATGGCATTTGGTGTTGAACTTCTGTTCAATCATGTGAAGCCATGGGTAGTAATAGTTTAATGAACAAACAATAACAAAATCAAAGCCTTTTTTCCAAGCAAGTTGGGTAGTAATAGTTTACTATAGTGGATAATTGTTGAGCGGGGTGCTGTTACTTTGCGCAATACAAAATTGTCTCAATGTTTTTATCGATATTTTTTTGTCTCGATGTTTTTTCCCAGTCAAGTATTTGTTTTGCATTCCGATTACTTGTAACTAATATTGTACGCTTTTGTCCCCAATGGTTTACCACATCACAGTCTTGATAGATGTTCACTAACAATGTGTGTGATTGCTCAACACCAAAATACTTAGCTGATTGAACTAATGATTAGCTGGTCGAACAATCAGGTTCACAAGCAACTGTGTTCAAATATGTTGAGATTTGCTTCACTCAAATCTGTGCTAATGAACCAAACAGGAAGCCAGCCAGTTTATTAAATCTAAAATACTATATTGGGAGTATGATTTCCATTCTGATGATTCTGATTTGTTTTCTTTGTACTCACAATTTGCTCATATTAAATCTAAAATCCTACAGTAATTTCAGGTTACTTCATGGGTAACCTGAAATATACATGTTGAACCTGTTGCCTGTTCTGTTTCATAAACTTTCTTAGTTTATTTTTAGTTCATCGAATTATTCATTTGTGTCTTTCAATTTTGCAATGCATATATGCTTTTTAAAGAATAAGCAAATTTTGTGATTTTCTTCTCGTATAAATTAGAAATACTTGCTTAATGTTTACATTGTAAGGTCGAGACATTGAGTACTGCAAACTGAAAGGGGTAATATCAGCCTCAAAATAAGCTATCAATTTACTGGCTGGTGAGAGCTGAGCTAGGGCGGACGTGCAAGCCGGTGCGGACTAACAATGGATTTCAGCTCACCACAGGGGAACGTTTACTAAAACAGGTTGGCCTTGATAGATGTTCATGTACAATGTGTGCGATCGTGGAACATCAAAATGCTTAGCTAGGTTTTAACGGCTGGATCAGCTGCCTTAATTGATGGTTGGTTTGTCGACCAATCGGATTCACAAGCATGTGTAAATTCTGAAATGCAGTGGATAGTGAAACAAAGTTCATATATGTCGAGCTTTCTTTTCATGAAACCTGTGCTAATTAACAGACTGAACCGTGATAGGGTCGCCGGCCAGTTGGTCACTGGATTTATATGGTTTTCATTTTGGTGATTTGAATCCATTTTCCTCGTACCAAGTATGCTCATACCAGGTGTAGAAGAATTGTACAGTATTCGGTAACTTCAGGTTGCTTCATGGGCCTCAGCCCAAGGTCAGAAATGATCCAGTGAGTGAAGGTTCACTGACATGGTTATGGATGGTATTTCATCAGGTTCAGGAAACACAATGAAGACGGCATGGCTTAGAGCTGCCTGCCTGAATACTGGGACCTGAAACAGTCGTTGCATTTCATCATTCAGGCTAACCTGTTACTGTTTCCTTTTCTGAAAATGGCCAGAGCGGCTGCACGTTAGAAATGCATTGATCTTGCCAGCTGTTTTGGCGGGAAAAACCATGGGAGTTCTGTCACATAACAGGCAAAGAGCATGGAAAAAAAATGAAAATCAATCTTGCTGAACGAACCGCATCCAACAGTTAATTATCCAGAACATCTAATGGAGCAATACCTTGGTGGCACGCTACTCATACAGTCTCACTATTTCACACAGGCCCACTGATGATCCATTGTGATGAATCCTGGGTATATGGAAATGCCTGGTGGCCTGGTGGGGAATACCGGAATAGAGACCCATATAATGCTACCATTTATGTGGTTGTGGAGAGCTATATTGGAATTCAGGCCCAAATTTCATGATCCTGAGATGGCCCTCATAACAATAATTGGTGGTATTTAAATCCAATATATCAATCGCTATACCTTCAAATGGACTACCTGACAGGTATATGTGGGCAACGTTCTGTTCCTCCGCCTTATCTGAAGAGATCGCCTTTTGCGTGGATATCGGAAGAGATATGACCTGAAGGATTTTGTCAAGTGCTGCAATTTCTGGAAGGATTGTCGTAACAGCTTTTAGCTATTTGGCAGGTGGTGTCCCGGTGGCTGCATGCATAGAATAGTTGATTTCTGTCACAAGAGCCCGTCAGGAGTCTGGACCCATTCAGTCGATCATGTCGAGCTCATTCAGTTGCAAGCTTGTATCATGCTTTGGCAACTTCCATTTTCTTATAGCCGGTACTGATTACTGAACTACTAGTTGCACACTTGCACGTCACTGGCGCCTTATGATGTGGATACCGGTAACATCAGTTCATGGGTAATTTTCTCTGACTATCTTAAATACCAGTAGCTCTTAGCTCCTCCGTGACCATCGAATTAAACGTGCTTGCGGGTTCTGTGATGCTCCAAACAGTTTTGTCTGTTCCAAATTACCTTGACACAGGATCCTTAGATTAATAGCTACAGCGGTTTGACGACAAGTGATGCGGGGTTTCGCTTATAGTATCATATTCAGCACGAGGACGCGTGACAGGCGACAGGCGACAGGCGAGATCAATAATTAGTGTGTTGCACATTGCGGCAAGATCGGGCCAGGACTAAGTTCATCACTCCAAGATCTGGCCTGGACATGGATTTCCAGTTATGTCTGTTCCAAGTTAAAGGTTGGGCAAAATATTTAAGTGGACAATACAAGAAACAAAAAGAGAAATTGTTCTCTTTAATAATGAATTAGATATGAAAGCTGAATTCATCCCTCTAGAGGACGATGAGAGAGTAAAATTAAGAAAGGCAAATGATGATTTAACTAAATTACGAAGAATCTAAATGGGCACATAGGACCAAGGTGAAACACATTCAGGAAGAGGGGGAATAATACTATTTTCATCTAATTGCAAATGGCAAACATCGAAGGAAGAAATTTTTTCAACTAGAACAAGAGGAAGGGACCATAGTGGATGATATTCCGTAATTTGGAGAGCCAGCTACTTCTACCCTCACACTGAGTGAGGATTATACACATGATATTCCGTAATTAACCCAAGAGGAGAATAACGTTCTTGTTGCTGAATTCACACAGAAGGAAGTCAAGGATGCTATTTTTTAAATGGAGTTGAATAAATCTCCGGAACCTGATGGTTTCCCAGCTGAGTTCTACCAAACCTTTTGGGAGGTAATCAAGTGTGATTTAATGTCAATGTTCGTGCAACTGCATTCAGGGAAATTACAGTTGTTCAAACTGAACTTTGGTGTTATCACTTTGTTGCCTAAGATGGAGAATGCGGTTCAAATCCAGCAATATAGACCTATTTGTCTTCTCAATGTGAGTTTTAAAATTTTCACGAAAGTCGCTACTATTAGAGCTAATACTATTGCTGAAAAAGTGATTAGCCCTTCATAGTCGGCGTTCATGCCAGGACGATATATCCTCGAAGGTGTAGTGCTCTTACATGAAACCATTCATGAACTTCATCGGAAGAAAATGGATGGGGTGATATTTAAAATCGATTTTGAGAAAGCCTATGACAAGATTAAATGGCCTTTTCTTCAACAAGTTATGCGTATGAAAGGTTTTGATCCTAAATGGTGTCATCTAATCGAACAATTTGTTAAAGGTGGAAGTGTTGGGATCAAAGTTAATGATGATGTTGGTCATTATTTTCAAACCAGAAATGGTCTTCGGCAGGGTGATCCGTTGTCACCTATGTTGTTTAATATTATTGCAGATATGTTGGCCATACTTATAGCAAAGAGCGAAAGAGGATGGTCGGATAGGAAGTCTTATTCCTCATTTAGTTGACGGAGGAATATTAATTCTGCAATATGCCGATGACACGATAATTTTCTTGGAGCATGATTTTGAAAAGGCGGTAAATATGAAACTTATATTGCGCTTCTTTGAAGAATTATCAGGTCTTAAAATAAATTTCCATAAGAGTGAGATTTTCTGTTTTGGGAAAACCAAAGAGGAAGAGGAGCAGTATAAACAACTATTTGGTTGTGAATCTAGCTCTCTACCTTTCAGATATTTGGGTATCCCAATACATTATAGAAAGTTAAAAAAACTCTGAATGGAATCCAGTAGAAAGTAGGTTCGAGACAAAGCTTGGGAGTTGGGCTGGAAAATTGTTATCATACGGGAATCGCCTTGTATTGATTAACTCTGTGCTCACTAGTTTACCTATTTTTATGTTATCTTTCTTTGATTTACCTAAAGGGGTAAGGAAGAGATTAGATTTTTTTCGATCACGTTTTTTTTTTGGCAATGTGAGAAAAATAAAAAAAATATAGGTTAACTAAGTGGAACATAATTTACAGACCTAAAGACTAAGGTGGTCTTGGAATTGAGGTTGTGGAGATTAAAAATTCCTGCCTAGTTAGTAAATAGTTATTTAAACTACTTACTGAAGAAGGGTTATGGCAACAACTATTAAAAAACAAGTATCTCTCGCAGAAAATCTTAGCGGAAGTTGAAAGTAGACCTACTGATTCACCTTTCTGGAAAGGACCAATGAAAGTTAAAGGGGCTTTCTTTAGCAGAGGAAAATTTGAGGTAGGATCCGAAGAGGGAGTGCGTTTTTGGGAAGACAGATGGCTAGGTGATCAGACTCTTGCATCTCAATACCCCCAGCTATATAACATAGTCCATTGTAAGCACGATACAGTGGCAAGTATTATGAGTTCAACTCCGTTAAATATTGTCGGAGAAGACTCATTGGTGATAAATGGAATCAATGGGTACATCTTTGTCAAAGATTAATGGATATAAATTTAAATGATGATCAAGATAGGTTCGTTTGGGGTCTAACATCTTCAGGAATATTCACGGTTAAATCTATGTATGATGATATGCTAAATGATCAGACAAGGTATCTTCGCAAATATCTTTGGAAAATAAAAATCCCACTCAAAATTAAAATTTTCATGTGGTTCCTTAGTAAGAAAGTCCTTTTGACCCGCGATAATCTAGCAAAGAGAAATTGGAATGGAAATACGAAATGTTCTTTCTGTGACAATGAAGAATCCGTTGAACATTTGTTTATTTCCTGTCCCTTTGCTCAATTTATTTGGCGAGTGGTTTTTGCTGCATATAATAATCCACCTTCTTCCAATATCACAAATATGTTTGGGAATTGGCTTAATGGAATTGACAAAACGGATAAAGCTAGGATTCGCACTGGGGTTTCCGCTTTATGTTGATCAATATGGAATTGCAGAAATGATATTATTTTTAACAGAAAGAACTCTACTAATTTCTTGCAGGTTATTCACACTATGGTGCACTGGATCCAGGTTTGGCGTTTCTTGCTCCCGCAGGATCAGCGGGAGTACATGGTTTCTGGATGCAACCGTCTTTGAATGGTTGCCCAGGATATTTTCTACCAGGCTACTTGGCGGCCTATTAGCAGATTGCAGGATGCCTAGCGTACTTAGCATTTCTCTCTTTTTTCGATGGCTGATTTTTGTATCGACCCTCGATGATATTTGATTTGTAGACTTTTGAAAAAAAAGTTACCGTGACATAGAATCCTTAGTTTAATAGCCACAGGGTTTAAGGACAAGCGATGTGGCATTAATAAGCTTATAGTATCCTATTCAGCACGAGGCGACGCGTGACAGCCGACAGGCCAAGATCAATAATATGTGTGTTGCACGTTGCTCCAAGATCTGGCCAAGACTAACTTCATCACTCCAATAAAAGGACCTCACGTGTAGTTTGCGTACCGCGTGGTGATGCGTCTGAAGCCACTGGACAATAACCGACGTCTAGGAGATCACGCAGCGATCTTTTCCTTGAATTTTCAGACTTTGACAGGAAAACCTCATCAGCAGGCGCAACCGAGGACGGCATTGAGGGCTGAGAGGAGCCTCCGAGACATGTAATTTGTGGTACTAAGATATTAGTTCTTAGTCTAATGGCTGGCGTGGTTTAAGGGTAAGTTATTATAAACGCGACAAACAAATAACGAAGAACGATAAAGGAAACTGTAGCTGTAACACAAGATTTAACGTCGAAAACTCCTTCCAACACAGAAGGGAAAAATCAAGGACGCCAGCCAGCAAAACTTCACTATATCGGGGAGTGTTTACAAACACCGTAGGTAATCTTGTAATCTGATAAACCCTAGCCAACGGCTTACAAAATGTATGTAGACGGTGACAACGATCCGTACCAAGCCTACCGGTGATGGGCCTCGCACAGCTCATCAGAAGTTAGCCTCCTTTTAGAATGAATTTTTTTTTTCAAACGAAGGCAAAAGCTTTGCCTTAATCTATTAATTAAGGAGAAGATTTACAAAGTAGCAAAACGGATACTTTACAACACGCCTACTCTCGCAGCATCAAAAGACTCACACGCTTGGCCCCAGCGGCAACCCAAAGTTTTAACTCATTTTTGATGTTCCCAAAAACCACCGATGGTGGTGCATGCTTGTGGCGAAAAATCCGAGCATTCCACTCGTTCCAAACTTCCCAAGAGGTGAGGAGAACAACGGAAGCGAGTGCTCTCCGGTTAGGCGTAGACGTGCCGGTCAAGAGGCTCCACCAATCTAAAAGAGACATCGCATGCCATGCGTGGAGGTCAAGAAAATATAACCCAAGCCACGCTTTGAGGAGGCCCCAAAGTCTTTGGGTGAATCTACAATGAACAAGAAGGTGGTCGATGGATTCCGGACTCCTCGAACAAAGGGGACAAATGGCATTGTTGGCCTAGCCTCTCTTTTGCAAACGATCCGCCGTCCAAAGCCTATTTTGTAGGGCAAGCCAAGCGAAAAACTTTACTTTGGGCGGCGCCCAAATCTTCCAAACGGATCTCCTAAAGTTGGATGCGGTGGCACCAAAAAATTGTGCCTTATATGCCGAAGCCACCGAGTATTGACCATCATCCGTACGCGTCCAAGAGATAGAGTCATCCATGTCCTCATGAAGAACGTAGTCATGCACCTTGATCCAAAGATCCACAAATTGCTCGAGGTGGGCGATAGTGAAATCTCCCTCAATACGAGGCAATGTGAGGGTATTTCTCTTAGTATCATATCAATAAGAGGCAACGCGTGACGGCGAGATCAGTAATTTGTGTGTTGCACGTTGCCAAGATCTCGAAACGATTAACTTTACTCCAGTAAATGGACTTGACGCAACCTTACCTCCTCTCCCGCCCATCTCCCGGGCGGCAGCGGAGGATCTCGCCCCCAACCCTAGCAGCCGCCCCTCAGGCCGCCGCTGCTGCTTGCTCCGGTGGCGGCGCCCTTCCGTAGAACGACGATGGGGAGGAGAGGGCTTCCGCGGGGGCGCATCATGGGAGGTGATGACGCGCCGATTGAGGATGCCGGGCGGCACGACAGCTTGGCCAGGCCTGATGCACTTCGCCTGTAGCCATGGAGAAGTGGGTGGAGCGTGGAGGCCTTCACCCCCGGTAGCGGTTTGACAGTGGTAGGGCTGTTGGTCTTGCTTTGTTTTGGTGGTGGTCCTCAGGTTTCTCGCACGAAGATGAAGACCTACCAGAGGTCAGTTTGCCTTGATTTCGCTGGAGAGATGAGTTCCGGAAAGCTCCACCGGTGAATGGAACAATGCATCTTTTGCCTGAAATTTGCTGGATCGAGTGGTATTCGGTCGCGCGCATCCATCTTTTTATTCCAGCTGTTTGGTTCCGGAGGGAGCGGCGCGAAGCTCTATTCTGTGTTGACATCAAGTGACTTTTTGGTCCATGGTGAAGTCAAAAAAAGGAATATCATGAAGGCCGGATTGATGGACTAGCTAAAGGAGGTTTCAGTCTCCGCAATGTTGAGGGACTTGCTTGGCGTTCCGGATTCCACAACAATGGTATGAAAGTGGGGGCGACAACACAGGTGAAGTTCAGAGTCCCACCTTTCAGGATGAAAATCCAAGTTCTGTCCTTAACTTGTTGTGCCTAGCAATAACCGACGTCTAGGAGATCCTACACTGATCCTCGCTTTGCATTTTCAGACTTTGACAAGATCCGGGCACC
>NC_061510.1:103371387-103451003 GCF_022539505.1 Lolium rigidum
CTCCGTGCGAGGGTTAACCAATGGATTTTTTTATTTGCTTTGCTTTGTTTAGGACATATGCACATGGAAACCATAGGTTTGGAATGAAATAGGCTCCGGATGAGCCGTAGCAGGAGTTTCCACATACAAATCCTGGATTTTACCAAGTGTCGGCCCATGTATGCGGAAATCGTCAACGCGGGGTACATGCAAGGTTAGACAAACCTTACATCACACTTGTACACATATGTTAGGGACAAATGCAAGTTTTCAAGCGATTCAGACGCTCCGGTGATCCGTATCTTGGGAAACCCTAGGCCGGGGACCTTGCGGATCTACCCCTATAGCTTTTTTCGTGCGAGGGTTCACCAATGGATTTTTTTAATTTCTTTGCTTTGTTTAGGACATATGCACATGGAAACCATAGGTTTGGAATGAAATAGGCCCCGGATGAACCGTAGCGGGAGTTTCCAGCGATTCGGACGCTCCGGTGGTTTGTATCTAGGGAAACCCTAGGGGGCGGGGACCCCGCAAATCTACCCCTAGGGTTAGGGTTAGGGTTAGAGTTAGGGTTAGCAATGGACTTTTTTCCTTTGTTTTAGGACATATGTACATCGATAGCGAGATGTTGGGCCTCATCGGATCCCGTCGACCCGTCTACGAAGAGCGTCACTCGTGGGATCTACATAAGCCATCTACCATTTTTTTCTTTAAAAAAGTAACTATTTTTACATAATTCATACTAGTACATAAATAAAACAAACATAATATAAAGTTAATGACCAAAAAGAAAAAAAGAAAAAAAAGTATGCCGAGGGTGGCCGTCGGCATAGGTGGGTGATGCCCTATGCCGAGGGTGGCCCTCGGCGCCTCGCTGACGCCGTGACCGGGCCGTCACGGCCGGAGCGGGACCGGAGCGGATGCTTGTGCTACGCCGACGGCCTTGTGTACGCCGAGGGTGGCCGTCGGCGTATCCGTCTCTACGCCGAGGGGATGTCTACGCCGAGGGGCTCTTTGGGCCGCTGCCCTGGACCGGACGTACGCCGACGGCCCCGACATTTGGCCGTCGGCGTACGCCACGGCCGTCGGCGCATCGCGCCATTCCCGTAGTGGGGGACGGCTTCAAGGGTTGAGAGCAGCCGCCGTGACCAGATCACTCCCATGATATGGTCTCTATGGTTAGCCATGCATGCCTCGTTCAGTCACGGCGTAAACGCTGCATAACTGAATGTGCTAGCTAGGGTCACGATTTCATCTTCAGAGTCCAGAGTTTTTCTGAAGGACAAAGTCTAGGCTGCCTAGTTGCTATTGCCGTGTACTATTATTGCAGCTCCCGCGTGAATCCCAGGTCCTACGTGATAGCCTGTTCGCCACCACTGCAGGAAGACACCAAAGGAAGGCTAACCCGATGCTAATAATAGGGGAAAGAAAAGTCTTTTTTCACGAACTCCAGAAAAGTCTAGCTTCTAACGCATGCCAGTAGCTGAACTGCTGAATGCCACTCGGAACAACCACGCACCGACGCACACATCACCACTCATCATCATCATCAGCGTCCACCATTCATCGCCATGGATGCAATGCAATTCTTTGCCGCAACTTTCAGATCGCCGGGGTCACCACGTGGGCGCTTTTTCCCCCAGCCCGGAGTGCCGGATCGCCGTTCGCTGCACCCGTGCAGGTGGCTTCTGGTGCAGTGCGGAGACACTGCGAGCCAGCTATGGCCGTGCGAGATCAGACATCAGAGCTGCTGCATTTAGCAAAGCAACCAGTGTTCTTTCCACGCACAATCCCCGTGTTCTGACGCCTGACCAGTGCACGCATTGTCGTTTCCGGCGGATCAAGGCCTCGACGATGTGATGGTTTAGCAATTTAGCCAACCCGTGACGACAAAAACCCAAAACCCTGTGTGTTGGGGTTTAGAGATGCCACAGCCTCTCTGAAAGCTGCCTGCCTGGTTTGACGCATTCGATCGGGAGGACGATCGTTCTGAAAAGAAAAACCCAAAATGCTGAATTCCGAACAACGTATGGTACGAGGCACGTAAAAGAAAATGTAACTTTGTTTCCAGAAGAAGATACATGCATATACTCCGTATGAAAAATGGTACACTCGCTAGTGGGCACTAAACAAGCAGAATCCCGTCAGTCGCTCTTGATGATGGAGGCTTTATCTAGTCTTTGCTCTAGATGAAACTTTGTTTTCTGAAGCTTTGCGTTGATGTGGTAGTGCAAAACAATTGTGGCGGTACGAACAGGAGTGAGTGCCATAGGTCTTTTGTCTAAACTCCACAGGGCCATTTTAAAAGCTCTAAAAAAATCCCATTCCCCTAATACACCAAGCGAGCTTTCCGATCTTTAAAATTGACCACCCTGTTAAACAAAAACAAAGGGAGACGTCGATCGTATTTTACCGGCATAAACAAAACCTAGAGCGGTATGTAGACGTCTTCTCGATCGAACGCCCTTGTATTCTATAGGTCAAGGTCGTCGTCAAATTATTGCTGCGTCAAATTAGCGGTAGCGTATGTACACACTGTGACACCAACAGCTAAATCGCAGTTTACCGCGCCGGATCAACGCTTAATTATCTCCACTCGCCTCGCATTTCTTGCCATTTTAGGTTAGAAACTTGGTGGTATACGTTAATTAGTTATGTGACATTTGCATGGCGTCTGGAATCAGCAGGGTTTGGAAGAAGCTTCCTGTGTTCATACTAGCTGAAGCGGATGAGCCTTCTCTGCAAGTGCTAGCTAGGTGGTTAGTAGCTGGTAGTAGCGAGTGGTTGGCAAGGCGACGCGTTACGCGTGAGCTATGTGAGCCGCAGCATGCATGTTTCTTGCCCAACGAAGGATGGGCAAAGGACTGGTGTGGATCACAATTCACACACGTGCTTATAATTAACACCCTTGACATTCTCCATTCTCCATCTGTTTGCTTTTTTCATTCCTCTGAAACCTATATTGTCGTTGTGCTGATTGCTTTCACAGTCTGTTACCAATTTTTATCTACTTAACTGACTGTGCATTTGGAGATAAGCGCTTGACCGTACTATGTGTAAATCTCTAGCTAGCGTGATTTTGCAGCTTAGCATTTCTTTCAGAACCAATTAAAGGCTGACGACTTGATGCTTCCTTGCAAGCAGCAACAAATGGACAGCAGTACCCGACTCGACAAGCGATCAACGACCTGGCTTCAGTTCAGCCCGCCGATTAATTAGTGTATTAGGGAGGATGCTTATGTATGCAATTGCATGCTGCTACGTTCCCATCTACTAGAAAAACGGAGGCGACTGACTGAGTGAGTGATTAAGAAACCACAAATGGGTGGCAATGATTAGCCATCGCGGGCACCAGGGCATTGGCCGCACGCCATTGCTAGCTAAGCTAGCTCGATGCGCTGGCTCTGCATTATTGACCCACGGGATGCTTCCGGAACAGTAATAATCAAACAACACAGCTCGGCCTTATCCCCTAATTTCCCAATAATTCTGATACGAGCCAAAAACTTGAGAGAGAGGCTGCGCTCAAAACCCTAAAATCATACGACTGCTAGCGACAGACTAGGACGTGTTTGGCATTGCCGTTGCTGACAATGGCTCTCCTTGCCAGCATCTCGGAACACGCTTGAGGACGAGGTACTTACCCGGGAGATCGGGAGGTAATAATCAGAGCAGAAGAAAGAGAGAGGACGAGACGCATTGGGTTTTGGCTGTTTGGTCCTGCATCACCTGCTAGCGCGGTGCGATACGGCAGAGCTTGCCTGTCTGGCATGCATGCATTTGTGCGTCGCAGCTCAGTGGCAGCTGCACAGCAGAATTATTGGCCGCTGGTTGCTGGGTCTGCTTGAATCATACGCGGGCGGGGCTGCTGTTGTTGTTCGTGGTACGTAGGGCGTACGAGACTGTACTACTTGGAGACAAGGATGTTTGTGCTTTTGTTGCAGCTAGCTGGCCCTCCCGGTACGTGGTTTGGTTTCATCTGGCTTTGCTTCTAGGGTTCCAACGCGTGACACATCGCCTAATTCCTTATTATTGGAAAAATGATGCAGGGGTGTCTTATCTTAGAGCATCTCCAGCAACTTTTGTATATTTTGCCAGAATTGCTAAATACCAAAAATATATGCAATTTAGTTAAAAAATGTTGCTCCAACAACCTTTGTATAAGTGATTATCCATACAAATTATAACAAACTTGCTGTAGTTGTACCTCCACTTTGTATATTTGCAACGTCTAACCTCATGTCGTATAACTACCGAAACGACGCAGGAGAAGGCCAACCGCCGAGCCAGTAGTCTCCGCTTGTGCCCCACCGCCTCGTCGCAGGCGTCTTCGACCACCGGAACCACCATGGAGCTCTCCCCCGGCCTCCTCCTCCTCCTCCTCTGTGACGACCACGCCCCACGCCTAGGCCGCTATTGACATCCCGCCAACGTTGGCTCCTACCTCTTCTATGGTAATGCCGCAGCTGCCAACCCCGTGTCGGCTGGCCAAGGCTACCAAAGCACAATTTGCTTTGGATTGCTATACCTTCTATCTCTTCTTGGTATACCTAGTTTTGGCAATTCATTGCGGAAAGGCTATTAGAGATTCTCTTAGCCGGGGGTGGACCCTAGCCCACCCCATAATTTGAGAAAAAAATTCTAACCCTAAGTTTAGAAATATTGGCTACATATATTACTTGTTTGGTAAATTTTTATTATACTTGGCGAGCGCAATATTTTTGGAGGTGTACCGTGATGATTCTATCACTAGTAGAAAAAGAGGCTTCCGTCCAGCCCCATTAGTCGCCAAAATATAGGAACCGCGACTAATTGGGTCTTTAGTCGCGGTTCGGGAGGCGAACCGTGACTAAAGACCTGGGCCCAGCGCGCTCGGTGGCCAGCTGGTGGACGGGAGGGGCTTTAGTCGCGGTTGGCCAGGCCAACCGCGACTAAAGGTCCTCGAGCTCGGCCCGAAGGCCTTTAGTTGCGGTTGGCCAGGCCAACCGGGACTAAAGGCCCATCCCTATAAAAGGACCTCAGCTCACTGCACTTAGCCATTTGGTGCCACTTCTCTTCACAAACTTCACAAGGGGTGTTAGGTTTGCTTTTGGTTCCTCTTATGCACACAAGGTGTTTGATGAAATGCCCCAAGAGCATGAAACAAACATGATATGAAGTTTCGGAGCCACACTTGAGCTTCCTCATTTATTTTTTTCTCCTCGATCGCGGTTAGAAACTTGAACCTTTCATATGTGTCATTGATAAAATATGCATGTGTGTAGTTCATTGTTTAATTTCTATTGTTTGTAGCTAGTTAGTTTAACAAATGCACGATGGTTAATTATATATTTTATATTATAATAATGCAGATGAATCGGCAATGGATGTACGGTAACCGACTCTCCGACGAGTTCATTACGGGTTTGAAAGATTTCCTCGTAGTGGCTAATGCGAACAAGCAGGGGGGTTTTGTTATCTGTCCATGTGTTGCCTGTAAGAATCATAAGGGGTACTCTTCCTCAAGAGACATTCACATGCACCTGCTTCGGCAGGGTTTCATGCCAAGCTATAATTGTTGGACCAAGCATGGAGAAAGAGGGGTTATAATGGAAGAAGATGAAGAAGGGGATGATTTCGTCGATGACAACTATCGGTGATACTTTCATGGAGGATGTTGAAGGTGGGGAAGGTGAAGGGGAAGGTGAAGAAGAGGCACGTGATGAGCCCGCTGATGATCTTGGTCGGACCATTGCTGATGCACGGAGAGGCTGCGAAACTGAAAAGGAGAGGAAGAATTTGGATCGCATGTTAGAGGATCACAAAAAGTCGTTGTACCCCGGATGCGATAATGGTCTGAAAAAGCTGGGCTGCACACTGGATTTGCTGAAATGTAAGGCACAGGAAAGTCTATCTGACTCGGGATTTGAAAATTTGCTGAAAATGATGAAGAATATGTTTCCAAAGAATAACGAGTTGCCCGCCAGTACGTACGAAGCAAAAAAGGTTGTCTGCCCTCTAGGTTTAGAGGTTACGAAGATACATGCATGCATTAACGATCGCATCCTCTACCGCGGTGAATACGAGAATTTGAATGAATGCCCGGTATGCACTGCATTGCGTTATAAGATCAGAGGCGATGACCCTGGTGACGATGTTGAGGGCGAGAAACCCAGGAAGAGGGTTCCCGCCAAGGTGATGTGGTATGCTCCTACAGTACCACGGTTGAAACGTCTGTTCAGAAACAAAGAGCATGCCAAGTTGTTGCGATGGAACAAAGAGGACCGTAAGTCGGACGAGGAGTTGAGACACCCCGCAGATGGAACGCAATGGAGAAAGATCGACAGAGAGTTTAAAGATTTTGCAGCTGACGCAAGGAACATAAGGTTTGGTCTAAGTACAGATGGCATGAATCCTTTTGGCGAGCAGAGCTCCAGCCATATCACCTAGCCCGTGACTCTATGCATCTACAACCTTCCTCCTTGGTTGTGCATGAAGCGGAAGTTCATTATGATGCCAGTGCTCATCCACGGTCCGACGCAACCCGGCAACGACATCGATGTGTACCTAAGGCCATTAGTTGATGAACTTTTACAGTTGTGGGGCAGACCTGGTGTCCGTGTGTGGGATGAGCACAAAGAAGAGGAATTTGACCTACGAGCGTTACTTTTCGTAACCATCAACGATTGGCCTGCTCTTAGTAACCTTTCGGGGCAGACAAATAAGGGATACAATGCATGCACGCACTGCTTAAATGAGACTGAAAGTGTACATTTGCCAAATTGTAAGAAGAACGTGTACCTGGGGCATCGTCGATTTCTTCACAAAAATCATAACGTAAGAAAGAAAGGCAAGCATTACAACGGCAAGGCGGATCACCGGCCGAAGCTCGCGGAACGCTACTCGGTGCTGAGGTATTTGATATGGTCAAGGATTTGAAAGTCATCTTTGGAAAGGGTCCTGCCGGACAATCAGTTCCGAAGGGAGCTGACGGGCACGCACACATGTGGAAAAAGAAATCTATATTTTGGGAGCTAGAATATTGGAAAGTCCTAGATGTCCGCTCTGCAATCGACGTGATGCATGTTACGAAGAATATTTGCGTGAACCTGCTAAGCTTCTTGGGCGTGTATGGGAAGACAAATGATACAAAGGAAGCACGGCGGGACCAGCAACGTTTGAAAGACCACGATGACCGGCATCCGGAATGGTTTCAAGGTCGTGCCAGCCTACGCTCTTACCAAAGAAGATAAGGTCATCTTTTTTGAATGCCCGAGCGAGTATGAAGGTCCCGTCCGGATTCTCGTCCAATATAAAGGGAATAATAAACATGGCGGAGAAAAAGTTCCAAAACCTGAAGTCTCACGACCGCCACGTGATTATGACGCAATTGCTTCCGATTGCTTTGAGGGGCTCTCGCCGAAAAATGTTCGAGTAGCCATTGTGAAGCTATGTGCATTCCTCAATGCAATCTCTCAGAAGGTAATCAATCCAGAAGTTCTACCACGGTTACAGAACGATGTGGTCTAATGTCTTGTTAGTTTCGAGTTGGTGTTCCCGCCATCCTTCTTCAATATTATGACGCACCTCCTGGTTCACCTAGTCGAAGAGATTTCCATTCTCGGTCCTGTATTTCTACACAATATGTTCCCCTTTGAGAGGTTCATGGGAGTATTAAAGAAATATGTTCGTAACCGTGCTAGGCCAGAAGGAAGCATTGCCAAGGGCTATGGAAATGAGGAGGTAATTGAGTTTTGTGTTGACTTTGTTCCCGACCTTAAGCCGATTGGTCTTCCTCGATCGCGGCACGAGGGGAGACTAAGTGGAAAAGGCACGATCGGAAGGAAATCAACGATATGTATGGACGGCCATTCTATGACTGAAGCACACCACACAGTTCTGACCAATTCCAGCTTGGTGGCTCCGTACTTTGAGAAACACAAGAATATTTTACGCTCGGACAACCCGGGAAAGCCTGAATCCTGGATTAGGAAGGCCCACATGGAGACTTTCGGCAGTTGGTTGAGAAAACATTTAATGAATTACAATGATGTTGTAGATCAGCTGTACATGTTGGCCAAGACACCATCTTCGACTATAACGACTTTCCAAGGGTACGAGATAAATGGGAATACATTTTACACGATCGCCCAAGATAAAAAGAGCACCAACCAAAACAGTGGTGTCCGCTTTGATGCAGCAACCGAGAATGGGCAAAAGGTCACATATTATGGTTACATAGAGGAGATATGGGAACTTGACTATGGACCCGCCTTTAAGGTCCCTTTGTTCCGGTGCAAATGGTTCAAGCTAACAGGAGGTGGGGTAAAGGTGGACCAGCAATACGGAATGACAATGGTGGATTTCAACAATCTTGGTTACCTTGACGAACCATTCGTCCTAGCGAAAGATATCGCTCAGGTTTTCTATGTGAAAGACATGAGTAGCAAACCGAGGAAACGGAAAGATAAGAAAACGATCAGTACATCATGCGATGATACAAAGCGCCACATTGTTCTTTCAGGGAAAAGAAACATCGTGGGAGTGGAGGACAAGACAGACATGTCAGAAGATTATAATATGTTTGGTGAAATTCCGCCCTTCAAAGTGAACACCGACCCAAGCATTAAGTTAAATGATGAGGATGCTCCATGGATACGGCCCAATCGTAAGCAAGCAGGGACACAAGGGAAGAAATGATGTGTAATAATTTATTGTACCAAACTTTGTTGAATGGATCATGTGAATTATATTATATGTGATGTGTTTGGTGTCCATTTTCGAATAATGATTCAATTGATTCGAGATACCACTGATGATACATGAAATTTGGAGTGACTTAGTCATACTCCTGTCTAGGCGTATAATATGCATACTCGTAGTCTTCATAGTCGCCGCCGTTGTACTGGTAGTCGTCGCCTTCTAAGTTGCCGTCGTTGTACTGGTTGTCGTCGCTGTCGTCGGGCGGTGCTCGTGGCTCGAACTGAGGGTAGCGCATGCGAGGGATATCGCCGGCCGTGATGTAGTCCATGACGCTCTGTAGAGTCCGCCCGTACCACCATATCCGACGGCCGGCCTCGTGGAAGTTCCCAGGAGGCAGACCGTCCTCCTCATACCTGGCGAGCGCCCTCTCAAGCCGATTGATGAAGAAGGCGTCCCAAGTATGCTGGTTATCGGGATGCCAGCGGGGTTCATCCGCTGCTCCGGCGTGAGGTCGAGGTAGTAGTGGTTCGTGATGGCCACCCGGCGCGCAGTACCCTGAGGGATGGGAGGGACCGGCACGCCTCCGGCGCTTAGGCTCCAGCCGGCGGGGACGCGGTAGCCCGGTGGGAAAGGGTAGTTCGAGGCGCAAAGCTCCTCCACCTGCTGGTAGGTTAGAGTGGGTGCGGTGGAAGCCATGAGAGAGTGATGAGAGATTGTAGAGATGTGATAATGCTGGCCAAGCCGGGCTACATATATGTAGTGAGAAATGGCGGGAAAAATGGGAGTGGGAAGACAGGAGGCGGGAAGAAAGTGGCGGGAAGAAAGTGGCGGGAAGAAAGAGGCGGGAAAGTGGCGGGAAGAAAGAGGCGGGAATTTTTTGATATATGATTTGTATTTTTAGATTTTGAAATGAATTAGTTTTATTTTTCTGAATTTATTGATATATTATTTGTATTTTTTATATTTTGAAATGAATTAGTTTTATTTTTCTGAATTTATTGATATATTATTTGTATTTTTAAGATTTTGAATTGAATTAGTTTTATTTTTTTGAATTTTTTGATATATTATTTGTATTTTTAGATTTTGAATTGAATTAGTTTTATTTTTCTGAATTTATTGATATATTATATGTATTTTTAACATTTTGAAAAAGAAAAGTATTTTCAAAAAATACCTTTAGTCGTGGTTGGCCTCGCCAACCGCGACTAAAGGGGGTCCCTATATATACGCGCGCGCCGGGCTTGGCGGTTCATTCTCTTCTCCGCCGATCCTCTGCAGCTCTCATCGCCCTCGTCGTCGCCCTCGTCGCCGTCCTCGCCCGCCCTCGTCGCCGTTAGGCTGCCCGAGAGCGCCGCGCCGTCGCCGCGCTCGCCGTCGCCCCGTCGCCGTACGTCGCCGTGCCACTCGTCCGCCCGTGTACTTCCGCGCCGCGCGCGGCCGCCGCCCGCGCCGCCCTCGCCCGCCGCCCACACCGCCGCGCGCCGTTACACAGAGAGGAGAGGGAGAGGCGAGAAGGGGCCGACCGGCGGCCCTTTTTTGTTTTTTTTCATGAACTCACAATTAATTTGTTAAACAAAATTGACTTAAAATTTTGTAAACTTAACAATTTGAAAACTTAAAATTTTGAAAACTTAAAATACTGCTAATTTTGTAAACATAACAAAATTTGAACTTCACAAAACTTTAACTTAACAAAATTTGAACTTCACAAAAACTTTAACATAACAAAATTTTAAATTAACAAAAAATAACTTAACAAAATTTAACAAAAATAACTTAACAAAATAACTTAACAAAATAACTTAACAAAAGTTTGTCTAAAAAATGAACTAAAATTTCACTTAAAAAAGAACTCAAATTCGACTTAAAATTTTTTTCTTAAATTTTTTGACTTAACTAAAATTTGACTTAACCACCGCGCGTATACGGAGGGGGCAGCGAGCCCCTCGTCGTCCCCTCCGTATACGCGCGGTGTTTTTTTTGGGATCGAGAGGGGGCGGCGAGGGTTATGTGTGTTGTCCTCGGCTCCCTCGTCGCCCTCTCTCTTTATATGTAGAAGAGATGTGATAATGTTGGCATATACACAATTAATTAGTTTTTACTACATGTTTTCAGGACTGACATATGGCGGACGATAGAGCTGACCCGATTATGGCCAACTATGATCCGGAAGCTGAAGAACATATAATGGGCCTCATAAACGGCGATGTTCTTTATGTGCCGACCGAACAAGATGAAGAAGAGGATATCTCTTCTTATCTGAACCTTGACGGTCAAGATGAAAGCCTTCAGCGAGATGATGACGAAGAAACGTCGATAAACGACGATCTTCAATTGCAAGTAGCAACCACCTCCGGCGCCGAGGTATATATATACATTGAGCCTCTGGTGATACAAACTTACTGATTTGAATAAATATGTGTGTACTAACGCGCGCGACTCTCTTTCTTATTTTAGCCCTCGGCCGGATCGTCGAAACAATCGAGTACGTCGTCAAAGCGTGGCGCAACCAAGATGCTGAAACAAGGAGAAACATATACCATCGAGGTTGTCAGTGCAACCGGCAAGCCGCTGGAGCCCCACAAGAACTCCACCAAGTTTATCAACCAATGCGGAGCCGTTGTTAGAGACAACGTCTCGATCACCGTCCAGGAGTGGAATGAGCCAAAGAAGGCACGTCTTGGTTTCAGTTTTGTCGAGAAGAGAACAAAAAAAGATTGCTTGAAAAAGCTTATGGAACATTTCGTTCTACCTCCGGAATACAACAAATTCGATGAATTGGGTAACAAGATTCCGGAAAACAAGGGGAGGAGGAGGCTAGTCAAACAGTTCGCTCTTCATAAGATGGCCGAAGCATTCCGGAAATTCAAGCAAAATCTAGCCCGTGACTATGTCAACCAGAACAAGACTCCGGATTTCAAACGACAATATGAGAAACTGAAACATGATTGGCCAGAATTTTCGAGGCAAAAGAAATCGGAGCCGTTCATTGAAATATCGAAAAAAATAAGGAAAATGCGGCTAAGAAGGAGTACAATCATATTATGGGGCCAGGAGGGTATCGCCTTTGGGAGCCTAAGTGGGAGAAGATGGAGAACAACCTGAGGGCGCGAGGAATCCCTCTAGGTACGGAGGGATGAGACCCAAGGGCCAAAAGCTGGTGGTACGGGCATGGGGGAACGCTACACCCGGAGACAGGGGCGTGTGTTCACCGGAACAAAACGTTTAAACCCACCCAAGCCCTTATTGACGCAATGAGGGATGCTCAACAGGGGAAGATCAAGTTCAACAGAGAGAACGACGCGCTGACAAAAGCCCTCGGGAATCCTGAACACAGAGGACGTGTACGAGGCATGGGGAACATTCCGTGGAAAATAGGGTTCTCCCAGGACGATGACCCGTACGGTTACAGAAGCCGTAAGAGAAAGATGGATCGGGATGCAGATGTTGTGGCGTGGTTGGCATCGGAATTCGATGAGATGAAGAAAACCCTGAATATACTAGTACAAGAAAGATCGGCAGCTGGGACGCATGAAGATCATCCAGCGGATCTCGGAAGCCAGCAGTGGAGAAGCAGCGTGGCTTCCACGGAGACCCCGCCGGCTACTGCTAATGCACCAGCGATCGATATTACTGCACCGGAGCCTCCTCGCTACCCCGTGGACGATGTAAAGGAGATGAAAGAATGTCATCTGCATTATCCAATTGGGAACATGTCCACGAAGGTAGCCATCGGCAGTGCTTTACCATGTTTACCTGGAGCACTCCACCACAACAACCCCATTCAAGATGGCTATGCTCGTGTCACGGTGGAGGACATAGTCCCGGGGTTTGAGGACCCGGAGATTGACTATGCTACACCCGAAGGGAGAAGACTTGGAGGTGTCAAGCGCCAGTTCATTCTATGGAAAAAGAAGTTTATCAAGTTTCCAGGCGAGGCGCCAAGGCCAACAAGTCCACCCCCCTCCGGTGGTGGTGGCGGTGGCGGCGGTGGTGGTGGTGGTGGTGGTTCACCTACACCTCCTTCACGTCAGCCGACGTCGCCCCCCCAGTAAACAACGTCCGGCGGGTGATCAGCCGCCGCCCCCCAGTCCTCGTCCGGCGGGTGATCAGACGCCGCCCCCCAATCCACCTCTGGCAAAGAAGCAGAAGCAGTCCTGGACTATTAACCCGGACCCTTATGTACCTAAGACCACAAAGGTACCGGAGCCATCACCGAAGCCTCTCCCCACAAGGCCTTGGGAACGTAGTGCCGAGGAACCGACGCGGCCGCGAGCTGCTGATTATGAGAAATGGAAGGCGGACTTCAAGAAGAAAAGAGAGCCCGAGCCCAAGCCGGTATTTTCGACAAGCAAAAGAAGTGGGCTAAGTCATTTTTGAGCACACCGTCCCAAGCCGCGAAGAATCCGCTCGACGACTATGCACGTGAACTTCGTAGGCAAGCAAAAATATTGAAGGAGAAGAAAGACTTGGCGGAGAAGCAGCAGAAGAAAGCCTTGGAGGAGGCCGAGAAAGAAGAAAGTAAAAAAAGCGGGAAACAACAAGTTGCCCAGCTCGGGGAACAAAGTAAACAATCGATCCCCCCGCTCATAGTGAAAGCCGCCGGTCCGGATGCCCCCGATATCATAGCAGTTGCGGCAGCACAGGGATTGACTGTAACGAGTGCCAGAGAACAAGCGGCCAACTTCGGTATGACTCTTCGTGCAGTGTTAGGCCTCGAGGAGGCGCCAATGAGTGAACCAGTAATTACATATGTGCGGAATGGGCCCCTCGTCGAGCCTGCGCAGGAAGAGGATCTGCCAGCACAAATGAAAGATCTGCTACGGTGGTACAAGGGTTACATAAAAACTAACGCCGGCAAAGAATATATTTATGCGGAAGTTAGACATGAGCATCACTTCAAACATTACTATGTAACAATTGGTTTGAGTGAATTGTTCCAGCTGTTCAATCTGCGCGAGCTCGACAAATCTACCATCAGTTGCTACGTTCTGTAAGTGATTTATTTCTACCCCATCTCGTTCATTGCCTGCACTATATATATATAAATTGTCCTAACTATATTGTTGTGTACGCTATTATGCAGAATGAAGATTCGGGAAATGCGAATAAGGAACATCCATGATGTTGGGTTCATTGACTCACAAATCGTTAATGGATATGTGTTAAAACAACACCCCGCCGACGTGGAGGAAGACTTGTACCAGTTTCTTAAAAAGCAGCAACTCAAAAGTCAAATTCTATTTCCTTACCATTTTGGGTGAGTGTTTCTGTCTTGAGCACATTCTCTTTTGTTTACTCCATGCATGCATGGTATGTCTAATCAATGAGTTATTCATGACTGTGCATGTATCGTGTCCGCAGGTTCCACTGGATTCTGCTAATAATTGAATTTCACACCTCCAGAGTTGTCATCATGGACTCTCTAAATATGGATCCAAAGCTTTGGTTCAACATGAGAAAAATGCTACAAAAGTAATTATTTTCATTCATTTGCGCTCTATATCGATCGGCATCTTTCGTTCATTTCCAAATATTGCAAGTAACTAATAACTCCCTTGTTCATTTAATTTTCTTTGCCTCGTAGGGTTTGGACACGGTTCACAGATGAAACGGTCGGTGAATTCAAAAAGAGCTAGACTTTAGAAGGTCACTGACTGGGGATATTCAACCACCGGGGACCAATCTATGTGGATATTATGTTTGTGAGTTCATCCGGAGATACACCTCTGAGCGGTTGCCGTCGGAAAACAACGTCAAGAGGAATGCCTTCCGGAAGACGCTTAGTCCAGAAGCTCGCTTCCGACCAATTCAAGAGGAACTAGCAGGATTTTTGATGAGGGAAGGCCTCCATCCTAAAGGAGAACACTATTATGAGGACGTAGAACTCCTGATGCCGTAAATTATGTATCGAAACTTGTTCAAAATTGTATATATGGTCATCCGAGATTGAATATATATTGTATATTCCTCTTGAATTCTTTTTGGTTCTAATTTCAAATTTGTTTGAAATTATACATTCATATGCATGTATGTAGTACCGTAGAATATGTGAAACTCCTTCAAAATTAAAATAAAACACAAAAGAAATAAAACAATACAAATTAAAAAGAAACCAGATTTAGGGGGGGGGGGGCTAAAACCCTAAAGCTGCGGCATGCTTTAGTCGCGGTTGGCCAGAAGAACCGCGACAAAAGGTCCTCCGCCCCGACGGTCGCCTGGCGCCCACGTGGACGTGTCTTTAGTCGCGGTTCGTAAGCAACCGCGACTAAGGGGGGGGGGGGGCTTTAGTCGCGCTTAATTGGTCCCGGTTGCGCAACCGCGACTAATGGCAGTTGCCAACCGGGACTAAAGCCCCTTTTTCTACCAGTGTATCTAAAAAAGAAGGTCAACGGGGGAGACTACAGTAGCTCGAACTCAGACTATCTACGAAAAAGGTAAAGTCGTCTTTCCTAGGGTTCGACCGAAAGGAGCTGTGTTCTATGGTTTGACGTTGTGGATCCTCTAATTGTTGATCTTAGCTGCGCTTCGGTACGCGCTCAATATCATATGCAGTGGCGTAGCCACGCTTTAGCTGAGCAGTCAATTGACTACATTGTTTTTTTTTATAATACAAGTTGAAATTGCGCAAAAGAATAATCAAAAATTTGTACAAATAAGTGTATTTGACTATATAACTTTAAAGTGACTACACAAGGTTGATGGCCTGGTTCCGCCACTGATCATATGCTGATTAAGGTTCAATAGGATGATCGCCCGGCTGGATTTTCATATTTAGGCTGCATCAGAATTTCCCCAGCTGGATTCTCCACGGATAATCACCAGCCGGCAGCCCGGTAATTTGAAGCAGCAAAACAGTTGACACTTGACAGTAAACGGCAGTGCTCGCAGCATGCATGATCACTGCCGGGTCGCTGCTGTAAGAATGTAGTGGCGCCATGGCACGCACGAACATCTGTCAGCGCGCGCGGGGGCATCGGCGCCTCTCTCCTGCCACCGGGTTGTCGCCTGTCGGAGATATTTTCAGGAGCACATGACATGAACTAGCTAACACGGCTGGCCTTTCGAGTTCCCGATTAGCAAAACTGTACCAGGCTCGCACGGACCATTCAAAATCTCCCACCCGTCGCATTCCGCGATCCGATCACGGGGATGACGAAGCCGTGGACGCGATCGATCGATCGCATGTTTATTTAATTTAATTTAACTAGGCGAGCGCCGCGTGCAAAGTCAGCAGCGCATAGCGCGCGCGGGAGGGCGAGTGGCAGCGAGGCGAGCGGGGACCGGCGCCGCCCGCGGGCGCGGAGCCATCGAATGGGTGGTGGCGGAGCGCGCCGCGATCGGCAGCCACCCAACGAGGCCGCGCACGCCTACGTGCCGTTGCTGTCGCGCGCGGCTGTTCCATGTCAACTCTCCCCGCGCGACACTTTCCGCGCGCACCCTCCGTGCTCGTTTCTTTATTCTTTTGGAGGGTACTCTCCGTGCTCGTTTAGGAGACGATTGTTCAAATTTTGAAGGAGTAAAGGGCTATACTACCTTTCATAATATTGCATACACGACACAGTTTACATACGACTGAAAATGAAGAAATAAACCATAAAATAGGAAAAGTAAATAAAAACCCTACCTATCTAGGATTTGCTGCCCCGTTGGCGGCGTACACGTCCCCGTCGTTGTCAATGGCGATGATCATCGGTGGCGATCACGGTCATAGTGGCCCATACGCCAGTACATCGATCACATGCGGTAGTTGCGGCGCGAGGATTGGAGGCGCTCGCAACGCTAGCACTGATGTAGGCAACAACGCCCATTTCGACTAGGGTCCACCTGGTATGGTGGAGTCACCAGCGGCGTGGTAGGCCGCCAATGTGCCAACGCGGAGTCCGGCAGGGCCACGACAAGGCTATCCCATCTGGACAGGTCTTCCGGCTCGGACTCCTCGATGGCACGCCTGAGCCTCGTCCAAATTGCCACAAGGGTGACTCGAGGGTTTATATCGAACTCTACGTGTACCAACTCGTTGGGATACCAAGTGCAGAATGTTGTAGCAAGAGCATTTTTCCCACAATGGTGGAGGATTTATATCGAATTCTCGAGTAATTGGCGAAGAATTACTCCCCTTTTTTATTCAAGCAATTGACAAAACAAAACCTTGTGTCTCCAACTCTCCTGTGTGGTTGTCAAGCACAAGGTTTCGTGTAAGTAATATGAAGAGTATAGTAAATAAATAAAAGTAAATCAATCTATAGTAGGCAATAAAAGTAAAACGATAAAGTAAAGGTGTTTTTGGCCTTTGGATTGGATTTGCTGAAGGTAAAAGTATTTTTGGATTTTCAAAATTAGTAAGTGCTGAAATTGTAGAGGTTGATAAAAGTGTTGGTTTGGTGTTTCTTATGATTAAAATTAGATTGGGTTTATGGTTTCACTTGTCTACTCTCTCATAGTGTTGCAATGGACTTAAACAATTCATAAGTTATATTATGTTGGTATAATCTCATGTTGTGAAATAATTATTTGCATGTGCATTATGTCTAAACATAGAGATGATGCAACACATCTCTCTTATACTTCTCCAGAAAGAGAAAAGTCCAAGCAATCCGGTATTTAAGAATTAACATACTATAGCTTTAAGAACTTTGACATAATGTTTGGATCTCAAATATATTACCTTGATTTAACAAGACCAGCTAGAATGTAACTAGATCAAACTATAGCACATGTATCCATTTAATCCGTATTGAGGCAACAAAAGAAAGATCAAAACCAAAGTAAATCTTGAATTTTGTGTCACTATTCAATCACTACCCCCATTACTCCATCTAACACACATGTTCCCCACAAATCTTCTCCCATAAAGTTGGCTCAAAACAAGTACTTCAGAAGGGGTACATAATATACATCTACTTATACATCTCGCACCCAATCTCAAATATTAACTCATAGAAAAGAGATCCACCACAAAAGATTACATAGATGACCATAATCATGTTGGACAACTCATATGATACTAATACAATGATAGAACAAGAGAGAGATAGAACAAGGTACTGCCAAAAATCCCATAGTCCAGAGGTGGACTACTCCCTTCTTATCATGGTGGTGTTGATGTAGATCTCGGAGAGGTAGGAGATCTCTCGCGACGGCTCCGGCAAAGGTCCCCCCTCCAATCTTCGCTAGTGCTGACTCTATTTTGGTGTTTCTGATCTATGCACCTCCTCCTTTCCGATAGGTGGCGGAGGTCCTTTATATAGGGGTTTTTTTAGATCAAGACCATCATCTGGGACTCTTGATGGACGACTGAGGACGCTTAATCCTATGGGTGTCACGTCCTAGGGTGGGGGCGGTGCCACATGTAGGATTTTGGGCCCCCGGCTTCCGTTTGTGTGATTTCAAAGCTTCATATCATCAGTTCTCGTAAAATATTTATCCTTGAAAAAGCCCAGGTCCATTTGACTCCGTATAGGTCGCTGAAAGTAAAAAAAAAATACAGAAAACAAGGGATTCATGTTTTGCAGAGTTATACCAAAATATCTAACCTTATATGAGATGCAAATATGAAGGAATATGCATGTGGCAATAAACTAAAAAGTTTATGTATGCATTTTAGATGCATCACACGGCTACGAGTTGCCCATTGCTGCTGATCCGGTGGTCCGGGAAACAATGTGGTCTTGAAGTGGAAATGGCTACGACATCGGCTATTGCTGGGGACTAATGGGTGTGGTAGCTCGACTGAAAAAGTACGTGCAGATGTCCACCATCAATGTTGGCATATGAGTCAAGCGGGCGACAATGATGGCGATGTAGAAGTGTTGCTGTCAAAAACCCACCGGCGAGTAGCGACGGGCAACACCGTAGAGCCGGGAGGCTCCCAGGACTGCGGTGGACCCTGGTCCCTCGGGCAACGGCCCGCAATGCCTTCTGGCACACGTCCTGGTGTTTGCGAGGGCGTGCCACCTGACCTATACCTGGTCGGGAAGGTGATGGATTGCTTCGACTAGTTTCCTGCATGGCAAACACGTAAACATTAAATACGAGCCCCGATCGGCTCTTAAGTTGTTTCGTGGATCGGCTCAAAGAGCCGATTGCCCCATGGTTCACGTTAGATTTATAATGACATGGGGATCATGCTTAATCGATATCAAGCTAAACTAATCTACGACAGTCTAGGGTTTTCACCGCATAACCGGAACATCCTACTCGTGATTGAGCCTAGCAGATACGTAAGATGATGGAAAACCAGCCCTAACGAGGCCTAAAAACCAACATGAAGTTGATTCCGGAACAATCCCTTTAGGGCTTAATAAACCACACCTTACGCACTCCCGGATCGTTCAACCCGTTTGTAAGGCCTAACCATGCGAGATATCAAACTAATCCTTGAAGAACAAGGAACGACTATAACGGATTAGATCTACTAAATAAAGAACAAGCAAGATGCTGCCCTCACACCTAAAATAGGTGTAAGGGCAGCTAGGTATCGAGGGCAACGTAGCTAAACAAGTACATCGTGAAAGCATCGACGTCAACCCCAAAACACCTAAGATAAGGGTGTTGCTCGCCATCAAAAAGGCTTCAGCACGAGCAACACCAACAACGAATAAAGCGATCTCGCCTAGATCGCAAGATGCGATCTAGGCAGCATGTTGCTTACCCGGGAGAAACCCTCGAAACAAGGGGTGGCGATGCGCCTAGATTGATTTGTTGTGAACGTGATCGTCCTCCTTTCTCAATAACCCTAGATACATATTTATAGTCCGTAGACTTTCTAACTTGGGAATAAACCCAACCGTGTACGAGCTAAACTCTATCTCTTAACTCTAACCGACACGTAACCTACTATAATTTACAGATACACGGGCAGTCTAGCCCAAACTTCTTGTACAAGGCCGATTCAGGAATATCTTCCGTGCATATCCTCTAAGCCCATTTAATCACGGCCCATCTCCCAGACTTGGTTAAATTCTGGTGATAACACATGCCCCCCTGGTTTTGGCAATGATAATTTCAAAACCACTCTATTTTTCTGCTTCGTAGGGTCACGTCGTGGCAGAGCAGAACCGTCGCAGTATCCTTCATCATGATGTCATGCCTTCTCAACTTCTCTGCACGATTTGACAGATTTGGCACCATGTCCTCGGAAACCGCCACAGCATTAAATCTCCACTATATCCCCTTTTATTTAACCGCGTCGAGCAACTCGCTTCTTCATCCCCCTGCTCAGTACTAGCCATCGAAAAGCCCTCCTCTACCATGGACTCATCCTCCTCCTCTGCTTCATCGGCTCTCTCCTTCCAATCTTCTTCCTTGAGTGAGCTGATGCCAGAGCACAACCAGTGGGATGAGCAGGAGTGGGACTTCGACTTCGTGCCAGATGGCCCACCCGAGGCCCTCGTCGAGTCAGATGGTGATTTGCCCCTGACCGATGGGGAGGACGACCTCCGGTTCCTCATTGACGGAGAACTGGAGGCGGAGAGTGAGGATGACCTCCTCTCCTGGGGTAACTTCTCCTCCTCCGACGTAGAGGAAGAAGAGGAGGACGAGGAGGACGACGCCTCCTCCAACGAAGAGGAGGAAGAGGAGGACGACACCTCCTCCGACGAGCCGCCGGCGAAGCGCTTCCGCGGCTGGGCCTGGTCAGATGATGACGAAGACGACGATGATGAGGAGGAAGAAGCCCTTGTTGAGGGCTACGGCAGTAGCGACGAGGAGCTCGCCAGCAGCAGCACCGATGGCGGCTACAACGGCGACGACGAGGACAGCGACGGCCCTTAGAGTAGGGACTACTAGTATAGGACTAGTAGTAGCAATCTGTTCTCCTTTTGTTCCTCCTTTCCTGAGAAATCGGCTCCTCTTTGTAAGAAATCCCCTTTTTATCAATGAAGAAGGATTCCATGCTTAATTCTTCCGATTATCAAAATAAATCATTGCTCACAAAGCCGATGGCAATACATCGGTTTTTATCCAAAACGCCAACAAGGCCAGTCCCAAAATCGAATGCAAAATTGAATGGCGACCTGATACTTGCTTATGACAGTTGTTCCTCTATAGTCGATGGCTCCGCATCGGCTTTTCAGCTCTAATGTCGATGTCAGTGCATCGGCTATGCTTTTGTTTAGATTTTTTTTTACTGGCCGATTTAAAATTGGCCCCCGTATTTCACTGTCCATCATCCCACATACTTGGGAAATATTTCTTGAGATGCTGACCAATGACCGCAACTGGGAACTTCACACCACTCAGCTCCTCAAGCATGTATGCATTGCCCTTTAGGACTTGGTCGACTCTGTAGGCCCGTGCCAATTTGGAGACCATTTACCATACGTGTCCTTAGTCCCCAACGGCAATACAGCTTCCCATACCAGATCACCAACGTGGAACTCCTTTGGCTTCACCTTCTTATTATATGCACGAGCCACCTTGGCCTTGTTCTCCTTAATTTTCTCAAGTGACCAAAGCCTAAGCTCCGTCAGATCCTCAACGCTATCACTCATCAGGGCTGCATATTCTTCAGTTGTTAAGTCATTCTGAAACGTGACACGTCTTGACCCAGCCATGATCTCCCAGGGTAACACGGCTTCTTGTCCATAGACCAGATGGTACGGCGAGGTTTTTACCGCTCCATGACATGACATGCGATAAGCCCACAAAGCCTCCGACAAAACCTCGTGCCAACGCCTAGGGTACTCGTCGATTTTTCTCTTAATCAGCTTGATAAGGCTTTTGTTGGACGCTTCAGCCTGCCCATTTGCTTGAGCATAGTATGGGGATGATCGGATCAACTTAATTCCCATGTCCTCGCAGAAATCTGCGAACTCGCGAAAGCGAAAACCGAACCTCCATCGGTCGTGATGGTCCGAGGAATCCCAAATCTGTGAATGACATGCTCTTTCACGAAACCGATAACATCCTTCGATGCCACGGACTTCATAGGGACGGCCTCCACCCATTTAGTGAAATAATCCGTAATGGCCAAGATCCACTCGTGGCCTTTGCTCGATGCGGGATGGATTTTGCCGATCATGTCCATGCCCCATCCTCGAAATGGCCAAGGCTTGATGATGGGGTTCATTGTCGATGCGGGCACCATCCGAATGCTCCCAAACCTCGACATGTCCGACACCCTTTATAGTAATTAAAACAGTCCTTAAGCATGGTGGGCCAATAAAACCACGATCGCTCGATCAACCACTTCATCTTATGAGCCGATTGATGAGTTCCACAGGCGCCTTCATGTACCTCGTGTAAGAGCCGATTTGCCTCGGCTGTTTCCAAACATTTGAGAAGTAACCCTTCCAAGGTCCTGTAGAACATGTCATCTCCAATAAGGACATACTTCATGGCCTTGTACCTTATCCGTTTAGGTGCCCCCCGAGCCGGATCTTTCAAGTAATTGAAGATATCGGCTCTCCAATCATCTGGCTCCATGAAATGTATCTGGACATCGACTCCTTCCACTGTATCCTTATAGCCTGACGCCATCTGTGCGAGATCGTTCGCCTCCGTATTCTGCGACTTCGGGACCCAGTTGAAGTTTATGTACCTAAACTGTGTCATCAGCTCGCGGCAATGCATCCATAACGGGAAGAGCGACTCGCTCTCACACTTGTATTCTTCCGTGAGCTGGGAGATCACCAACTTTGAGTCTCCAAAGAGTTCCACTGCTTCTGCCCCGGCTTCAATAAGCAACTCCATCCCCCTGCGTATTGCTTCATACTCAGCGGCATTATTGGTGCAAGGAGTAGATAACCTGATGGAGAAAGAATAGGTTGCCCCGAGGCGACACGAGTAGGATGCCGATGCCGCAACCATCATCGCAAACTGATCCATCGAAAAACATGGCCCATGCACGTATAGACAGTGCTGCTATATCAGTGTTGATTCGCTCAGCGATCATATCGGCCAGGGCCTGTCCTTTGACTTCTTTCGCAGGTTGATACCGGAGATCCAACTCCGATAATGCAAACTTCCATTTACCGAGTCGGCCTTTCAAAACAGGAGCCGACAGCATGTGCTTGATGACGTCTGATTTGCAGATGATGACGATTTCTGCTGTCAGAAAGATGTGACGAAGCTTGGTGCAGGTAAAAAATAGGCAGAGGCACAACTTCTCGATCTCAGGATACCTAGTCTCTGCATCCAACATCCTTCTGCTAAGGTAGAAAGCCACTCTTTACATGCCCTCATAGACTTGCACCACCACTAAGGCGATGGAAGTGTCACCTACTGACAGGTAAATATAGAATGGCCTATCTTGCTGGGGCGGAACCAATACGGGCGGCTTCGTTAGGTATGCCTTGATCTCATCAAACGCTCGTTGTTGCTCTGCCCCCCAGTGAAACTCCTCATCAGGTTTGATTTTTACCAATCCCATGAACGGCTCAATTCATCCTGACAGATTAGAGATGAACCTTCTGACGAAATTGATTTTGCCGATGAGACTTTGGAGTTCCTTCTTGGTGGTAGGTGGTTTCATTGTTCGTACTGCCTCTTGACTTTTCAGGCCGATCTCAATTCCACGTTCATGAACTAGGAAGCCCAGGAATTGACCGGCCGTCACACCAAAAGCACACTTCTTTGGATTCATTCTAAGTCCGAACGTTCTAGTTCGGTCCAGGATGCGTCGCAAATCCTCCAGGTGTCCCTCCACTGAGACAGACTTGACCACCACGTCATCAATTTAGATCTCTACCAGCTTGCCGATCAGATCATGAAAGATGTAATTCATGGCTCGTTGGTACGTTGCACCGGCATTCTTCAGCCCAAATGTCATGACCACATACTCGAACAAGCCCACCGAACCCGGTACTCTGAAGGCAGTCTTGTGTATATCTGGAGCCATGAAAATCTGGTTGTAACCGGCATTGCCGTCCATGAAGCTTAAAACCTTATGACCAGCCACTGCATTGATCAACGTCTCGGCTACCGGCATAGGGTACTCATCCTTCGGAGTGGCTCTGTTGAGATCGCGAAAATCTATGGCGACGCGCCATCGGCCGTCCTTCTTCTCTACAGGTACAATTCTAGATATCCACTCAGCATACCTGCATGGCCTGATGAACCCGGCGCTCAACATCTTCTCAATCTCCTTCTTGACTTCTTCTAGAATTTCGGCCTTCATCTGTCGTGCTCGCTGCTGGAACGGCCGAAATCCTTTCTTAAGAGGTAGCCGATGCTCAATGATGCTCTGTCTAGCCCGGGCATCTCTGTATAATCCCGGGCAAAACAATGCGGGTATTCTTTCAACAAAGCTATCATCGGGCCCCTCGGATGCGGATCTAACTTTTTGCTGATAAATGTTGGTCGTGGCTTATCCCCAGGACCAATGTCTATCTCTTCTAGCTCATCAGCTGACGTAAACCCATATCCTAACTTTCCGTCGCCTGTTAGATCGACGTTGAACACAGGCAGAACGTATGGCGAGGATAATTTTGGCCGATTGCTGGAATCTGCCTCCATGTTGGTTGAATTGCTCAGTGAAGGTTTACAACTTGTATGTGCTCCCTTACAGGAGGGAGTCTTCCTAACACGACTACGTGACATGTTTGAAGTGAGATCCTTGCTTTTTATTTTTTGGGGGCCGATCGCAGGGATCGGCCTTGCCACGTATGTCGATGGATGTTGCTCTTGCTACTCTATCAGGCCGGTGGATAAGACCAGCCTCACCCCGTTTTTTGTCACCTCGATGCGATCACAGCCGTCCAAACTGATTCCAAAGAGCGGCTCTTGGTCTTCTGAGTCCCAAATGTTCATGCCGGCTATTGAGACCTCAATATTTCGTGCATCGGCCATCCCATTGTATCAGGCATTGGTGCATTGTAGATGGAATGCAGCAGTTGGCGTGAATCCAATCCCTTCCTAGCAGGACAGCGTAGGTGCTCTTGCTGTCGACGATGAAGAATGTTGTTGGGATCGTCTTTCGGCCTACGGTTAAATCCACGTTCAGGACACCTTGCGTCCCTGATGCTTGGCCGTTGAAGTCGTTTAGTGTGACGTTGGTCTTGATCGGATCGGCCTTTGGAGCGTCCCAAACACCGTAGCATGGAATATGGCATTATATTGACCGCCGCTCCCGTGTCAACCAACATCCTGCCGACGGGCTGCCCATTGATGTAACCTTTTACGTACAGGGCCTTCATGTGTTTGTAGCCCTTCTCCCGTGGCTTTTCAAAGATGACTGGCTGTGGACCGCGATCAAGCGTGCTATCGGCACTTCTTCGATTCTCGGGGCACGAAACTCCGATGGAAGGATGAACACCATGTTTGTGCCGGCCGATGTACTCACATCGGCTTTTTCTTGCTTGGGACGCCAAACTTTCTTTGGTGGACGACTCTCTTCGTCCAACGTCTGCTGAATTTTCACGGCCAGATCGGGCCGCGCTTTCCTCAACGTGTGCAAGTATCGCGCTTCGGCTTGCTCCAACCTACATAGCCGCTGAACCCTACGCTTTTGGGAGTGGCTGAGTCCATCAGGGCACCATCTTGGCCGGTGGTACCTATCTTCTTCTTCATCTTCTGACTCCTCAAAGTCTTCATCTTGAGATGACTCAGCTCGTTTGTTATGTGGCGGGAGAGGCCCTAGACGCTTGAAAACTGAAACTTCCCTGCATCCTTCCTCCGGCGTCTACACTCCGGGCGGTTGTCGATTGTAGGCAATCGGCTCATTCTCGAATCCCGGCGGTGTTTAAAGAAGGGACAGTCCCAGTGTCTATCCATGTCTTCCTGCTCCCTTGACCTCCCCTTAGCGCGATGTTCATGTCCTTCGTCGTCCCTATCATACCGACGACGTCTTCCCTCGTCTACGTCGGACCGATGATATTCCTCGTCATCTCTGTCGTACTGCCGACGTCGGTCATACTGATACTCATATTTGTTAAGGAGATGCGTGGAGAGTGGTCGTTGATATCGCACGCTTCTCACTTGTTCCTTGGTGAGGTACCGTTTGTCATCATATCGGGGTCGGTCGCGTGGATCGGCCTCCTCCTTTTCCTTTCCGCGGGAGTGACTGCTTTCTTCTTTATCCTTGCCATGGTGGTGAACAGGCCCTGCCATGTTAACATCGAACGAGAAATCTAGTCGACGCCTCGCGGAGTGATCGGGTTCCACCATGTTGACGCCAGGAAACGGATGTGTGTCCACTTTCATGGCAAGCGGCTAAAGATCGGTCGGCCTTGTTCTATCACCGTTTGGATCTGTCTGACGAAACCCCTTGCGGTCATTGGTGGTATGGGTGAACGAGTGATGCCATTTGCGGTACGGCCTCCCGTTCATTTCTTGTGCTTGTAGGGATTTTATGGCCTTCGGGTAACTTCAGCTGTTTTTCCTTAAGCAATAGATCGAAAATCTGCTCAGCTTTGCTCAAATCGAACTCAAACCCTCTTGCGGGCCCTTGTGGTTTTACCCATTTGCGGGACACGGGATTTGCCCCCGAGCCCATTCGGTTACAGCCACCTCCGAGTGCAGTGCAGGATCTTCAGCTTCTTCCATCTCGACTAGGCCTACCGGACGCTTGAACTTGTCTTGGTACAATTCAGGGTGCCGCTGCTCATACAATGTGAGTTTTTGTACCATGTGCGACAGTGAACTGTACTCTGCTTGGAAAGCCAGATCCTTGATCGGCGTTGCGAGGCCCAATGCTGCCAGTTCGATTGCTTCTTTCTCAGATAAACGAACCGAATAACATCGGTTCCTAACAGTCCTGAAACGTTGGATGTATTCAGACACTGTTTCTCCCCGTTTCTGCCGCACTTGTGTTAGATCGGCAATGCCGGCCTCGGTAGCTTCTGAGTGATATTGCACGTGAAACTGCTCCTCCAGTTGCTTCCACGTCCGGATTGAGTTTGGTGGCAACGAGGTGTACCATCCAAAGGCTGATCCTGTAAGAGATTGTGCGAAAAACCTCACACGTAACGGATATGACGCTGAAATCATGCCCAGTTGTGCCAAATATCGGCTCACGTTCTCTATTGAGCTAGACCCTTCTGCTTCACTGAATTTTGAGAATTCAGGGAGCCGATATTTGAGTGGCAGCGGGATCAGATCGTACTCGTCGGGGTACGGCTTGGAATAGCCGATTGTTTTCCTCTTCGGCAAGATGCCGAACTGGTCTCTCAAGATGGCGCTGATCTGTTCCATGGTATTAGCTGCAGGGACCGAGCCCTCATGACTCGTTCTGGTAGCATATTGAGCTAGCCATGCTTGTTTGTCAGCGTCTGCTCCAGAAATCCCTGTTGGTGCAATCTGGCTCGTGCGCGCCAAGGCATTGCAGTCCGGCACGTATGTGCACACGTATCCATGTGAGATCTCCTTAGGCGGCTCATATAGGAATTGGCAATCGCTAGGATCACCTCCAACCTTGTAGACAACGTACGCCGGTGAACCCGGCGGCTCTGCGCCGCAAGAGCGAATGTCGGCGGCGGTCTAATGCGGAGCGGTATTTCTCCCTGGTGAGTCCCCGAGGGTAGGTCTCGACGGAGAATACTTGATGCTTCATGATCTCCTGCACCACTCGGACCGCAACGCGCTCGAAAGCGTTCACCAAGCTCTCGGAATGGCGGTGTAGAGAATGAGCCACCATGTAATTAATCTCCTGGCGTAGAGCTACGGTGCGCTCCTCACGAAGATGTAGAGAGGTCTACTTCATCGAGAGCACCTTCGGGGAGAACCCTTTCCATCCGATGCCATGTGAACGGGTCTTCATGAAAGAGCCGATGAGATCGGCTTCCAAGATGGCTTTCATCTCATCGTACTTCTTCTTGTGTTCCTCCGGCGGATCTGCGTACGTGGTCGGTTCGCCCACCACCTCATCCGCGGCTTTTGACATGGTTGCTTGCGGGTGTCGATGTAGTGGACTGAGAATGTCCCACCGGGCGTGCCGAGAATGTGTTGTTGTCAAAAACCCACCGGCGAGTAGCAACGGGCAACACCGTAGAGCCGGGAGGCTCCCGGGCTGCGGTGGACCCTGGTCCCTCGGGCAACGGCCCGCAATGCCTTACGGCACACGTCACGGGTGTTTGCGAGGGCGTGCCACCCGACCTATACACTGGTCGGGAAGGTGATGGATTGCTTCGACTAGTTCCTGCATGGCAAACACGTAAACATTAAATACGAGCCCCGATCGGCTCTTAAGTTGTTCTGTGGATCGGCTCAAAGAGCCGATTGCCCCATGGTTCACGTTAGATTTATAATGACATGGGGATCATGCTTAATCGATATCAAGCTAAACTAATCTACGACAGTCTAGGGTTTTCACCGCATAACCGGAACATCCTACTCGTGATTGAGCCTAGCAGATACGTAAGATGATGGAAAACCAGCCCTAACGAGGCCTAAAAACCAACATGAAGTTGATTCCCGGAACAATCCCTTTAGGGCTTAATAAACCACACCTTACGCACTCCCGGATCGTTCAACCCGTTTGTAAGGCCTAACCATGCAGATATCAAACTAATCCTTGAAGAACAAGAAACGACTATAACGGATTAGATCTACTAAATAAAGAACAAGCAAGATGCTGCCCTCACACCTAAAATAGGTGTAAGGGCAGCTAGGTATCGAGGGCAGCGTAGCTAAACAAGTACATCGTGAAAGCATCGACGTCAACCCCAAAACACCTAAGATAAGGGTGTTGCTCGCCATCAAAAAGGCTTCGAGCACGAGCAACACCAACAACGAATAAACGATCTTGCCTAGATCGCAAGATGCGATCTAGGCAGCATGTTGCTTACCGGGAGAAACCCTCGAAACAAGGGGTGGCGATGCGCCTAGATTGATTTGTTGTGAACGTGATCGTCCTCCTTTCTCAATAACCCTAGATACATATTTATAGTCCGTAGACTTTCTAACTTGGGAATAAACCCAACCGTGTACGAGCTAAACTCTATCTCTTAACTCTAACCGACACGTAACCTACTATAATTTACGAGATACACGGCGAGTCTAGCCCAAACTTCTTGTACAAGGCCGATTCAGGAATATCTTCCGTGCATATCCTCTAAGCCCATTTAATCACGGCCCATCTCCAGACTTGGTTAAATTCTGGTGATAACAAGAAGATGAGTGGGCCTTGCTCCACTACCAGGTGGGCTTGGGAGAACAAGCACACGATCTGTGGCATGTCCGCGCACATGCATTCCTAACCAAGATTTCTTCTAGGAATGGGATCCTCCTGCCCGTCGGTCCATTTATGTCACACCACTGGTCGAGGTTTTCGTGTTCTCCTATCCACGTGACTACAACAGACCGTCGGTCCATTTGATTCGTGCTGCTCTAGATGCCCTTAGAGAAGTATATTTGATCCAAATAGTTTCAAACTGAATCTGTAAACCTAAATCCTTAAACATAAATGCATAAGGATTTGAATTCAAATTTCTACAAGTTTGACTCAAACCAATACATTTAACTTGATTAAACTACTACGATAAACTACATTGCCTTAAAGCTAAACTAAAATCCTTTATCGCTGCTAGAGAAGATCTCATATGTCGCTTTCTTCATAGAGTTGGCGGTGTTAGAGGTGAGGTCAATCACCGGTGCACCCCAACAACCCGGCTTCGTAGACTTCCCCATCTTGTTAAGATCCTACACTTGGTGATCCTCCTTGGCACGGTCCAGATACCGGTGGCAGAGATCCTCCATGTACTTATCGTCGGTGTTCTCCTCCTCGAGGCACTCGCGGGTCTACATGTCCTCCCGAAGCTCACTCGCAGAGGCTGGCTGCCCAGGGGGGAAGTTGACCCGGACCTCTGACTCGTGGATTTGTACCGACGCAATGTTGTAAGCATGCACCATCCAGCTTATTGTCGTGTGGTGTGGTCGCATCCCCGCAACCTATGTCCCCCAACCTACCGACACACGCCGAGGTACCTCCTCTTTGGAGGTAGCAAGTCGAGGAACTGCGAGGAGGAAGTGGCACCGCCACCTCCTTGGGACACGCTCTGAATCGGTGGAGGAGACTGGCGACCAGAGGATCCGGATATATGCGACACCACATCGAGTTTACGGTGGCGATAGGGGAGGCGTCGACGTGGATTTGGGTGGATTTTGTGCTCGTGACGGAGGTGGGAATTATAACCGTCGACAGATTGGACAAGAAGTAAAACTATTAGATTTGATGATTCACTTAGGTCTTGTTTAGAGGAGTAAAACAGAACATTTACTCATCTGACCGGTTTTAAGCGATCAGCCGGAGATGCCCTAACAATAGGCTCTGCTGTGACGGTCATTGCTCATTAGCCACGTCTCATCTGTTTTATTTTATTTTTTCAGAGTGTTAGTTAGGTTTAGACTTCTATTTGTACTTTTTCCGTTTATAAAAGGATGTAAAACATGTGTCTAAATTTAGATAAAAAAATGTCTAGATATATTAAAATTTAAACAAATTTATGATACCCTTTTATGAAGGAGATAATATTTATTTCTTAAATTTGGATCCACTCGTGTTTTGGTTTAGCAATTTGGGGGACTTTGAGAGCGAACGATCGATGGGTGTGTACGTTGACGCTTTGGCTCGTTAGTCTGAAAGAAAAAATCAGTCGCCACGTGGCTGTCCACGGGTATTATCTAATGATTTGGTCCAATTATTGGGCTGGCAAATGATTTGCGCCAGCCGGAAGCTGTCCCAAATTTCCCCTTTACCTTCCTCCTCCCCGCTACTAGTAGCAGCAGCTGTTGTAATCGGCCAGGTCCAGGACCCTCCCGGTCATGGAACAGTCTAGCATGATCTCGACGGAAACGCTTTTCTTCCCTCATTTTTACCGGAACGGTGAATCATACGCAAAAAAGCGGGCGATGAAGGAACCGTGTTTGACAATTTCGCACTACAAAATTCGACAAGTGTTTTCAACGGAAAGTCGTGTCAAACGAAGCAAGAGGAATGAACTGGCTGAAGAAGAGGAGAATTTGAAGAGAGAATCCCTTGTTCAAACAAACAATACGAGAGAAGAGAGGCCCAAGTTTGTTGCGCGTACACCACCACATGAACCCCGTTCTTGCCTCTGATCCAACCATTCCAGATTTCCTGTCGCCCATGCATATATGTTCTTGAATTTCCTGAGCTGCGCGGGATTATCCGGCCGGATATGCCAACGGTGCTTATACCAGCCAACCGTGAGCATCTATGTACCTAGGTTTCTATTGGTACAGTTACTATTGCTTTTGTCTTTTGCAGGAAGCCAAGAAACTGTTTCACCATAAGAAATCTGCGACTGACATTCATCGATTCAGAGTCGTTTGTCACGGTCGCAGTTTGTTTCGTTCCTTGTTTGGATCCTTCTATCTTCACAACTGTCACGGTGCCCGTTTTCCATGGAACAGGTCTGGGGTCGCCCATAATTTGCCTCAGGCCACACGTCACACAACCAAGCACCGCGCGCAGAGCCATGGTCTCCTCTGCTAACTCGCTTGAACAACTCTTCCTCAATCTTCATACTATAATGAACCATGTGTATATGGATGCTGTCAAGAAAATATCATGTGTCTGTGTCCGTGTGGTTATCGTGCAACGCATTCTCTGTGTATTTTCTCAGAAGATATCATACCTTTTCCCTACCCCTTCCTCCAAGAAATAATGCTTACTCCCTGTCCTGTCCTCTCCTCTCCGCCCAGCCAGCTCGTAACGAGTCCATGGAGGAGTATAAGTTTTTCAGGCCAACAATGGAGGGGCAATTCCATGATATGGAAATGAAACTCGCAGCCCCACGGTTTGACAGGACCCGGCCAATCATGGGGCGACAGCTGGGGGGCACTGCCCTTGGAGGCTATTAACAACCGCGGAGCCCTCCCGCGTTATGCCAATTAACTAGTCCTAATCGGAGCTTAACAAATAAATTAGTCTTACTCGGCTGCTAATGCCGATCGGGCACGCCATGGCTTCCCCCTATTTAAACCCCCACCCTCCCTTCCTCTCCTCCTCCCCTCCTCCTCGCTCTCTCCCTCTCTGTCCCTGTGTGCCTTCACATTCAGAGCGCTCTTGAAGCCTCGTCTTGCTCCTCGCCTCTGCATCCGCGCCAGTTGCATTGCAGCTCCCCAGCACTCGAGTCGTTAGGTATGCTTGTGTTCTTGGCAAATGTGGCTCCGCCCAACTGCATGTCAGTGATTCACGGGGGAAGGATGATAAAATTGATGAGAAAATTGAAACATGGTTAAAATTGCTGGGAGAATTAATCGAACGACCCGCTGACGATCGATTCTTTCTGCAGCTCTTCTCTCACAGTCCGAATCATGGAGTTCGACGAGCGCTGCCTCATGGTCCAGGAGCCCAAGTTCGACTGCCTCCTCTTCGGTAAGTTCCCCGTTCAAATGCCACTCTCTATTTATTGTATTTCTTAGTTGTTGTTTCTTGCTTTTGCCACTCTGGTTTTCCTTGCGAAATGCGAAGGTTCTGATTATTTTCTCTGCCTTCGGCGAACTGCAGACCTGGACGACACTCTGTACCCGATGAGCTCGGGGATCTCGTCTCATGTGAAGACGAACATTGAACGCTACATGGTCGAGAAGCTGGGCATCGAGGAGAGCAAGATTGAGAACCTCGGCAATCTGCTGTACAAGAACTACGGCACAACGATGGCCGGCCTTAGGGTAAATATATCGCAACTTCCCTGATCACACTGTTCCTTTACCATCTCTAATAACCGAACGAGTACTGAATGTTCTGTTCCCTCCCCTGTTTTGATGTCTTCAGGCAATCGGCTACAACTTTGATTACGATGAGTACCACAGGTACAGACACGAGCACACTAAACCCGTTTCTCACGCCGATTCTTTGTAGTACTCTGCTCTAACATCTTCTTCGTGTCTGACAGCTTTGTCCATGGAAGGCTGCCCTACGACAACATCAAGCCCGACCCTGTTCTCAAGCACATTCTCAAGAACATGCGCATCCGCAAGCTCGTACGTTCCCTTCCTGAAATCGAGATGAAAAACCTCGCATGTATGCCTCTCCGAGCTAGTGGCTAACGAGTTGTTGACACGTATGTTTCAGATATTCACCAACGGCGACATGATCCACGCCGTGAGAGCCCTCAAGCGGCTTGGCCTGGAGGACTGCTTCGAGGGGATCATCTGCTTCGAGACCCTGAACCCGCCGTGCCTGCTTCCGTCGTGCGACCAGGACGCGCCGGAGATCTTCGACATCGCCGGACACTTCGCCAGGTCGGGCAGCGTCGACGAGCTGCCCAGGACCCCCGTCCTGTGCAAGCCCAACGTCGACGCCATGGAGGCGGCCCTCAGGATCGCCAACGTCAACCCCTACAAGGCGGTATGTACCGACAGCTTCAGTTAGCACAAGTTGCAGCATTTCGGGTTCGTGCTTGACCGTGCGCTGACGAAAACTCACTTACTGGCTGCAGATTTTCTTCGAAGACAGCGTGCGCAACATTCAGGCTGGCAAAGTACTCGGTCTCCACACAGTGCTGGTAAGCCTGCGGTCGACGTGCAAACCCTCTGAATTTTTTGTGGCGCATGCGCGCCTTCCACCTTGCAAATGGCTAACTCTCCTGTGCTGCGCAGGTTGGCACGTCGCACCGGGTGAAGGGCGCAGATCACGCGCTGGAGAGCATCCACAACATCAGGGAGGCGCTGCCGGAGCTGTGGGAGGAGGCCGAGAAGACGGAGGACGTCCTCTACACCGATCGCGTCGCGATCGAGACCTCGGTGACTGCGTAGACGCCGCTCGCTGCCGGTGCACCGTTATCCTGAGATCCAAAACACAGCCCGATTCAACTCCCAGCCTGCCGGACTGGTGACCTTCATGTGAAATTGAGCACTGGCCGGGACAGCAATTTCCTCCAAGACGAAGGGGAGAGTTCAGAAATACAGGGAAATGCAGCATGCACATCATGCGTGCTGGGCCGGTCCTAGTATATGTATATGTATCCACTATCCACCAGATCTTTGCTTGTAAATTACTACTAGGAGTATAATATATAATAAAGAGAACGGGGTTTCTTGTATGAGAATTGTTTGTGTTGAGCTGAAGCAATAATGAAGGACTTGGCCAGATGAACGTACATATACTATCTCCTCTTCTGAATAACTGGATATATTGGTGCCCGGAGAAGTAGCTGAATATTTCTGCTGTCTCTCGATCGATGCGTCGGAGTCGCGGCAGCTGTTGAGCAAAAGCTTGGGGATATTCCGCGTGGATGGTAGCTGCAGCATCCGTCGTGATACGCCAAAAGGCTACTTATTTGTGGCTTTGGCTTGCAAGCTTTTGCTACTTGGACATGGAAAGCATCCATGTACACACATAAAGAAAAAGAAGCAAAGGGACCGTGCGTGAAGCATGTGAAAAGCCACCAAGTCATCAGCTGTTGGATCACTCGCAGACTTTGGAAACTAGATTACAAACTGGATGTGACGCAAGGACGAAAATACGGGGGGTTTAAGTATGAATTACGGTGTAAGTACCTGATTTCTGGTAAGTCAACATCGTCTTATGTATGTGGACCAAACTTGCAAGCTAGCAGATCAAGGAGAAGGACCAGTATGACTGGAATTAACATATGTACTGTATGTGGACCAATCTTGCAAGCTAGCAGATGAAGGAGAAGGACCAGTATGACTGAAATTACATGATGGTTTCAGTAAATTATTTTAACTCGCGTGTTGAAGCTGTGATCGGTAGTAACACAAACCAAAATTAATGTTAGAGTGCAGAGAAGAGCCTAGATCCTACACGTTTAGTTTTTCTGATGCGAGGGATCGGACAAGAAGGCCCGTACTACTTAATCAGCAAATGACATGATTGACGAGACCTCCAGTGTCATCTAGTTGTTAAAGTTTAGGACCTTGAGCTTAAATGGGCAATTTTCAGTGTGCAAGTTGCGAAGGGAGACAAAGGCCCCAGAAACGTCACAACACCGAAGGCCCCTTTCGGGTGATACTTACCGGAGCTATTCCTCCTATTTTATAGGTTTATCGCCCAATAATTAACGGCGACCTGGCGCTCGTAAACAGCTTGAAAACAACGCGCAGGTACCGGTGACATCAGGAAGAAATGAGGGAAAGGGACCATCGGTGTTCATTGCCTCCGTTAACAGCTCCTTGTTGGTACTAATTAACTTGTGATGACCACGGAACACATACGGAGTAGATGCTAAATTGTCAACACCCCGATTTCTTACTCGGTTCTGTAGCATCGGCGTGAATCACATGAAGTATGAATAGCTCATTAGCTCCTGTCATTGACTTTGCCTAGCTAGCACTATTAAATTAGTCACGAGGGTTCACAACAAAGTCGTCCCATATCTCCATCGATTTATTTCGTGCCACCCTTGCTATCGGGTGCTCCAGTTAGTTGCTCGATCGCTGCCATGGCCTGAATCATGGTGATGGAGGCTCCTGATGACAGCTATCTGCGCAAAACATATATATGCATGAAATCTCTCTCCTTTCATAAAAATATAGTCAAAAGTTAAACCAGGTAAAGTTATATTAGTCTTTTAGAAATAATAACTATTATCTTCTACGATGTCAAATTATCTTATTACATACATTGTTAAATAGATTTTCATACTAAACTTTAATTATTGCTAGTTTTTGTATATACTTGGTCAAACTTTACTCGATTTAACTCTTGACCAAATTTATGGGACGTATATTAGGGAATAGAGGCAGTATATCGCCGTTGTAGTGTTCATGTACCAACCCAACTTTTCACTTTGGTTTAAAATTTAGGGCCAACAAAAACTTTTTCTGTTTTTAAATCCTTGCATGCATGATTGATATTGCCTTTGAATCTAGAGCAAGTGTGTAGTAGTGCTTGTGAAATTTTCCACTTGTGTGTAAATCCCTAGAACTTTAAAACCCTTTTCACATGTGACACCTTTTTTTTATTTCTCGTTTTATTTAATTAAACCTTGCCAAAACCCTTGAGCATGTGATCATCCAAGATCATGTCACCCTCCATTTTCCCTCCACCATTTCTCCTTCATTCTCTTTCCAATTGCCATTCTAAAAATTCTCCAAGCAAAGACCCCTTGGCTCATCATAATTTTCCCTAGTCTTGCCTTGGATCACACATTGGGGTGTTAATCCCAGAATTCCAAAGAATTGGAAAAATGGGGGAAATGGCCATGCCGGCCATCACACCACCACCCTTTCCTTGCATCTCTCTCTTTCCCCTCCCTCTCCAAACCACCAGCATGGTGGACATATCTCTGACCCAGCTCGACCCCATCTCCCCTCTCTCAACTCTCTCACTCTCTACACCACTGCCCACATGTGTGTGCATGCAAATACCATCGTGTGAGTGAGAAGGAGAGTGGAGAGAAGAACTGGCCGGGGCTGGCTGATGATCATGCAGCACTTGGAATCTTTCCAAACAGATACAGCCAAAAACCTGAGCCTCAGCACACCTGCACCTCCCTCATGTCCCCTCCCCTATCGCCCTAGGCAGCCTCTCCCGTCATTTCTCACCCATAGCCACCCGCATGGAAACAACCCCCTCCTCTCTTTCCCTGCTGCCCGTGCACGCGTGGCCAGCAAGCTGTCAACGCTCGCTGCACCCCTCTACCTCTCCTAGACCATGCATGTCCCGTACTCTCCCTCTCACCGACGCAAGCCACGAACCCCCTATGGGCGGCCAGCACGCCACGCCGGACACGCCCATGTCACCCACCTCACGAAACCCTTTAAGTACCAAAAGCCACCATGCCATGGAGGAGAGGATCTTACACGCCCCTCACGCTCACAGTCCGCCGCTCCCTTCCCTATCCCTGTGCACACGCGTCCGAGCCCGCCGCAGACCTTCTGGCGAACAGCTGGCAGAGTCGACGGGACTCGACCGTGCACGCCAGCCCCTCACGCCCCCGACACGCCCACCTCCCTCCAAAACCCTGATACGTCTCAAACGTATCTATAATTTCTTATATTCCATGCTAGTTATATGACAATACTCACATGTTTTATATACACTTTATATCATTTTGATGCATTTTCCGGCACTAACCTATTAACAAGATGCCGAAGTGTCAGTTCATGTTTTTTTGCTGTTTTTGGTTTCAGAAATCCTACACAGGAAATATTCTCGGAATTGGATGAAACAAAAGCCCACGGTTTTATTTTCCACGGAGCCTTCCAGAAGTCCGAAGAGGAAACGAAGAAGAGCCGAGGTGGCCCCACACCACCTAGCGGTGCGGCCAAGGAGGGGGGCGCGCCGCCCTAGGGTGTGGGCCCCTCGAGCCTCTCCCGACTCTGCCCCTTCGCCTATATATTCTCTCCGTCGCGAAAACCCTATCACCGAGAGCCACGATACGAGAAAACATACTGTGACGCCGCCGCCACCAATCCCATCTCGGGGGATTCGGAGATCGCCTCCGCACCCTCGCCGGAGAGGGGAATCATCACCGGAGGGCTCTACATCACCATGCCCTCCTCCGGACTGATGCGTGAGTAGTTCATCCTTGGACTATGTGACCATATCAGTAGCTAGATGGTTGTCTTCTCGTCTTGTGCTATCATGTTTAGATCTTGTGAGCTGCCTATCATGATCAAGATCATCTATTTGTAATGCTACATGTTGTGTTTGTTGGGATCCGATGAATATTGAATACTATGTCAAGTTGATTATCAATCTATCATATATGTGTTATTTATGTTCTTGCATGCTCTCCGTTGCTAGTAGAGGCTCTGGCCAAGTTGATACTTGTGACTCCAAGAGGGAGTATTTATGCTCGATAGTGGTTCATGCCTCCATTGAATCTGGGACAGTGACAGAAAGTTCTAAGGTTGTGGATATGCTGTTGCCACTAGGGATAAAACATCAATGCTTTGTCTAAGAATATTTGTGTTGATTACATTACGCGCAGTACTTAATGCAATTGTCTGTTGTTTGCAACTTAATACTGGAAGGGGTGCGGATGCTAACCCGAAGGTGGACTTTTTAGGCATAGATGCATGCTGGATAGCGGTCTATGTTCTTTGTCGTAATGCTCTAATTAAATCTCATAGTAGTCATCATGATATATGTATGTGCATCTCTATTTGTCAATTGTCCAACTGTAATTTGTTCATCCAACATGCTATTTATCTTATTGGAGAGACACCACTAGTGAACTGTGGACCCTGGTCCATTCTTTTACATCTGAAATACAATCAACTGCAATCTCTCGTTCTCCGTTGTTCTTTACAAGCAAACATCATTCTCCACACCATACGTTTAATCCTTTGTTTACAGACAAGCCTGGTGAGATTGACAACCTCACTCGTTAAGTTTGGGCAAAGTATTTTGATTGTGTTGTGCAGGTTCCACGTTGGCGCCGGAATCCCTGGTGTTGCGCCGCACTACACTCCTTCAGCAACAACCTTCACGTGGCCTTCATCTCCTACTGGTTCGATAACCTTGGTTTCTTTCTGAGGGAAAACTTGCTGCTGTACGCATCACACCTTCCTCTTGGGGTTCCCAACGGACGTGTGCTTCACGCGCCATCAAGCAATTTTTCTGGCACCGTTGCCGGGGAACTGAAGAAAAAAGTTACACCATAGAGATTGCTAACTCCCACGGCAACAGCAATTTTTCTGGCGCCGTTGCCGGGGAGATCAAGACACGCTGCAAGGGGAGTCTCTCACATCCAATCTCTTTACTTTATTATTGTCTTGCATTTACTTTATTTTACTTTCTGTTTTGTTTGCTTTCTTTATATCAAAAACACAAAAAAAATTAGTTACTTGCTTTACTTTACTTTCTGTTTTGTTTTCTTTATATCAAAAACGCAAAAAATAGTTACTTGTTTTACTTTATTTAATTCGGTTTTTTGCTTTGTTTATCTTTACTGTTACTAAAATGAGTAACCCTGAAGTTGAAGTTCGTTCTTTTAAGCAACAAGGGGGATAAAGTTTTAAAGATGCTTGGTATAGAATTAGTGATGCTCATCATAGGTGCACAAAGAAACACTCCACTATTATTCTCCTTAGGAACTTTTATGTTGGTATATCTAGCTAGAATAGGTATGTTCTTGATACTCTTTCAGGGGGTAATTTCCTAGGTACTCTTGCTTTAGAAGCTAGTTGCATCATTGAGAGTCTAGTTGGAATACCACCTGTTAATGAAGCTAAAATTGAAATCTCTCTTGAGGATGTCATGAAAAAGTTGGAAGCCATAGAGAAAAATCTTCCAAGTGTTGAGACCAAATTGGGAATATTACTTGATAATACTGATAAACTTGATAAATCCTTAGGAGGAATTAATGAAAGAATTGCTATTTTAGAAACTTGTGCTATCCATGATAATCAAACCCATAGGATTGGTGAACTTGAAGAAGCTATGGGAACCTTGGGTTCAACTTTTTCTTCTCTTAAATTTAAGGAGAAAGCTTATGTGGGTAAGGAGCAAAAATTCATGTATGTCTCTAAGGTGCCTAAGCCAAAGAATTATTATAAGCCTAAAATTGATAAAACCCTTAGTACCACTATGGGAAATTTAGATAATGGAACATCTAAGGTACCCTCTGCGACAAGTTGTGTTTGTAAGGAAAATTATGATGTTGATGCTTCTTCTCTTGATGTTACTTGATTTGCACTTTCTGCGCCTGGCTGAAAGACGTTAAAGAAAAGCACTTCTTGGGAGATAACCCATGTATGTTTTTATTACTGTTTTGTTGAGTTTTGGAAGTTGTTATTACTGTAGAAACCTCTCTTTATCATATTGTTGTGCCAAGTAAAGTCTCTGATAGTAAGGTTGATACTAGATTTGGATTTCTGCGCAGAAACAGATTTCTACCTGTCACGAATTTGAGTAGATCTCTCTGTAGAAGAATCAAAAAAAATCTGCGAAAATTCATGCGTGATCCTCAGATATGTACGCAACTTTCATTAGTTTTGAGCTTTTTCATATGAGCCTGTTAAGTGTTTCTAAAAAATTCGCCTTTACGGACTGTTCTGTTTTGACAGATTCTGCCTTTTATTTTACATTGCCTCTTTTACTGTGTTGAGTGGATCTCTTTGTTCCATTAACTTTTAGTAGTTTTGGTTAATGTCCAGAAGTGTTAAGAATGACTGTGTCCCCTCTAAACATGTGAATTTTGGATTATGCACTAACCCTCTAATGAGTTTGTTTCGAGTTTGGTGTGGAGGAAGTTTTCAAGGGTCAAGAGAGGAGGATGATATACTATGATCAAGAAGAGTGAAAAGTCTAAACTTGGGGATGTCCCCGTGGTTCATCCCTGCATATTTCAAGAAGACCCAAGCATCTAAGCTTGGGGATGCCCAAGGCATCCCCTTCTTCATCGACAACTTATCAGGTCACCTCTAGTGAAACTATATTTTTATTCCGTCACATCTTATGTGCTTTACTTGGAGCGTCTGTTTGTTTTTGTTTTTGTTTTTGTTTGAATAAACTCGGATCCTAGCATTCTTTGTGTGGGAGAAAGACACGCTCTGTGATACGTCTCCGACGTATCGATAATTTCTTATGTTCCATGCCATATTATTGATGATACCTACATGTTTTATGCACACTTTATGTCATATTCGTTCATTTTCTGGAACTAACCTATTAACAAGATGCCGAAGAGCCGCTCCTGTTTTCTCGCTGTTTTTGGTTCCGAAATCCTAGTAAAGAAATATTCTCGAATTGGACGAAATCAAGACCCGAGTCCCTATTTTTCCCGAGCCTTCCGAACACCCGAGAGCCGCCGGAGGGAAGCCCCGGGGGCCCCACACCACACCCCGGCGCGGCCGTAGGGGGGCCGCGCCGCCCTATGGTGTGGGCCCCCCGTGCCCCCTCCGAGGCTGCCCTTCCGCCTATTTAAAGCCTCCGTCGCGAAAACCCCGATACGAAGAACCACGATACGGAAAACCTTCCGCAGCCGCCGCCATCGCGAAGCCAAGATCCGGGGGACAGGAGTCTCGTGCTCCGGCACCCGCCGAAGCGGGGAAGTGCCCCCGGAAGGCTTCTCCATCGACACCGCTGCCATCTCCACCGCCATCTTCATCACCGCTGCTGCTCCCATGAGGAGGGAGTAGTTCTCCATCGAGGCTCGGGTCTGTACCGGTAGCTATGTGGTTAATCTCTCTCCTATGTGCTTCAATACAATAATCTCATGAGCTGCCTTACATGATTGAGATTCATATGATGATGCTTGTAATCTAGATGTCATTATGCTAGTCAAGTGAGTTTTACTTATGTGATCTCCGGAGACTCCTTGTCCCACGTGTGTAAAGGTGACAAGTGTGTGCACCGTGTGGGTCTCTTAGGCTATATTTCACGTAATACTTACTCACCGTTATGAATGGCGTAGTGAAGTGCTTATTTATATCTCTTTATGATTGCAATGTGTTTTGTATCACAATTTATCTATGTGCTACTCTAGTGATGTTATTAAAGTAGTTTATTCCTCCCGCACGGTGTAATGGTGACAAGTGTGTGCATCCGTGTTAGTACTTGGCATATGCTATGATCATGATCTCTTGTAGATTGTGGAGTTAATTATCATTATGATAGTATTGATGTGATCTATTCCTCCTACATAGCGTGAAGGTGACAGTAGTGCATGCTGTGTTAGTACTTGGTTTAGTCGTGTTGATCTTTCTTGCACTCTAAGGTTATTTAAATATGAACATTGAATTGTGGAGCTTGTTAACTCCGGCATTGAGGGTTCGTGTAATCCTACGCAATGTGTTCATCATCCAACAAGAGTGTAGAGTATGCATTTATCTATTCCGTTATGTGATCAATGTTGAGAGTGTCCACTAGTGAAAGTCTAATCCCTAGGCCTTGTTCCTAAATATCGCTATCGCCGCTTGTTTACTCGTTTCATCGCGTTACTACCGCTGCGTTACTACCGCTTGTTTACCGTCCCGGGCAAAGCACTTTTCTGGTGCCGTTGCCACTGCTCATACTTATTTATACCACCTGTATTTCACTATCTCTTCGCCAAACTAGTGCACCTATTAGGTGTGTTGGGGACACAAGAGACTTCTTGCTTTGTGGTTGGAGGGTTGCATGAGAGGGATATCTTTGACCTCTTCCTCCCTGAGTTCGATAAACCTTGGGTGATCCACTTAAGGGAAACTTGCCGCTGTTCTACAAACCTCTCGCTCTTGGAGGCCCAACACCTGTCTACAAGAATAGAAGCACCCGTAGACATCAAGCACTTTTCCGGCGCCGTTGCCGGGGAGGAAAGGTAAAAAGGCACTCATACTCCGGTTCCGTGTAACAAGTACTTTTCTCGGCGCCATTGTGTTTGTGCTCGAAGCTATTTCCTTTAGATCCCGCAATTGCATCTTTTTGTTTCTTGTTTACACTAGTTTGGCATAATGGACAACAATGAGCTTCTTATTCTATTTCCTGATTTAAAACATGGATTGTTTGATGCGAAAATTAAAAAACCTATGGAATCTTATTTGCATGCTGGTAGTAATATTAGTATGAACGCTTTGAACACCATTGTTGATAATGATATAGAAAGTTCTAAGCTTGGGGAAGCTGGTTTTCATGATCTTTTAGTCCCCCAAGCATTGAGGAGAAAATTTTCTTTGATGATACTTTGCCTCTTATTTATGATGATTATAATGATAGTGGTCTTTTGGTGCCACCTACTATGGAGATTAAATTTTGTTGTGATTATACTATGCCTCCTACACTTGATGAGAATAATAATGATAGCTACTTTGTTGAATTTGCTCCCACTACAACTAATAAAATTGATTATGCTTATGTGGAGAGTAATAATTTTATGCATGAGACTCATGATAAGAATGCTTTATGTGATAGTTATATTGTTGAGTTTGCTCATGTTGCAACTGAAAGTTATTATGAGAGAGGAAAATATGGTTGTAGAAATTTTCATGTTACTAAAATGCCTCTCTATGTGCTGAAATTTTTGAAGCTACACTTGTTTTATCTTCCTATGCTTGTTACTTTGCTCTTCATGAACTTGTTTATTTACAAGATTCCTATGCATAGGAAGCATGTTAGACTTAAATTTGTTTTGAAGTTGCCTCTTGATGCTCTCTTTTGCTTCAAATACTATTTCTTGCGAGTGCATCATTAAAACTGCCGAGCCCATCTTAATGGCTATAAAGAAAGAACTTCTTGGGAGATAACCCATGTGTTATTTTGCTACAGTACTTTGTTTTATATTTGAGTCTTGGAAGTTGTTTACTACTGTAGCAACCTCTCCTTATCTTAGTTTTGAGTTTTGTTGTGCCAAGTAAAGTCTTTGATAGAAAAGTAAGTACTAGATTTGGATTACTGCGCAGTTACTGCATTTCTTTGCTGTCACGAATCTGGGTCTACCTCCCTGTAGGTAGCTCACAAAATTAAGCCAATTTACGTGCATGATCCTCAGATATGTACGCAACTTTCATTCAATTTGAGCATTTTCATTTGAGCAAGTCTGGTGGCCTAATAAAATCCATCTTTACGGACTGTTCTGTTTTGACAGATTCTGTCTTTTATTTCGCATTGCCTCTTTCGCTATGTTGGATGAATTTCTTTGATCCATTAATGTCCAGTAGCTTTATGCAATGTCCAGAAGTGTTAAGAATGATTGTGTCACCTCTGAACATGTTAATTTTTATTATGCACTAACCCTCTAATGAGTTGTTTCGAGTTTGGTGTGGAGGAAGTTTTCAAGGATCAAGAGAGGAGTATGATGCAATATGATCAAGGAGAGTGAAAGCTCTAAGCTTGGGGATGCCCCGGTGGTTCACCCCTGCATATTCTAAGAAGACTCAAGCGTCTAAGCTTGGGGATGCCCAAGGCATCCCCTTCTTCATCGACAACATTATCAGGTTCCTCCCCGAAACTATATTTTTATTCCGTCACATCTTATGCACTTTGCTTGGAGCGTCGGTTTGTTTTTGTTTTTTGTTTTGTTTGAATAAAATGGATCCTAGAATTCACTTTATGGGAGAGAGACACGCTCCGTTGTAGCATATGGACAAATATGTCCTTAGGCTCTACTCATAGTATTCATGGCGAAGTTTCTTCTTCGTTAATTTGTTATATGGTTGGAATTGGAAAATGCTACATGTAGTAACTCTAAAATGTCTTGGATGATTTGATACTTGGCAATTGTTGTGCTCATGTTTAAGCTCTTGCATCATATACTTTGCACCCATTAATGAAGAAACACTTAGAGCTTGCTAATTTGGTTTGCATATTTGGTTTCTCTAGAGTCTAGATAACATCTAGTATTGAGTTTTGAACAACAAGGAAGACGGTGTAGAATCTTATAATGTTTACAATATGTCTTTTATGTGAGTTTTGCTGCACCGTTCATCCTTGTGTTTGTTTCAAATAACCTTGCTAGCCTAAACCTTGTATCGAGAGGGAATACTTCTCATGCATCCAAAATCCTTGAGCCAACCACTATGCCATTTGTGTCCACCATACCTACCCACTACATGGTATTTATCCGCCATTCCAAAGTAAATTGCTTGAGTGCTACCTTTAAAATTCCATCATTCACCTTTACAATATATAGCTCATGGGACAAATAGCTTAAAAACTATTGTGGTATTGAATATGTACTTATGCACTTTATCTCTTATTAAGTTGCTTGTTGTGCGATAACCATGCTTCGGGGACGCCATCAACTATTCTTTGTTGAATATCATGTGAGTTGCTATGCATGTCCGTCTTGCCCGAAGTAAGAGAGATCTACCACCTTTATGGTTGGAGCATGCATATTGTTAGAGAAGAACATTGGGCCGCTAACTAAAGCCATGATTCATGGTGGAAGTTTCAGCTTTGGACATATATCCTCAATCTCATATGAGAATAATAATTGTTGCCACATGCTTATGCATTAAAGAGGAGTCCATTATCTGTTGTCCATGTTGTCCCGGTATGGATGTCTAAGTTGAGAATAATCAAAAGCGAGAAATCCAAAATGCGAGCTTTCTCCTTAGACCTTTGTACGAGCGGCATGGAGGTACCCCATTGTGACACTTGGTTAAAACATGTGCATTGCAAAGATCCGGTAGTCCAAGCTAATTAGGACAAGGTGTGGGCACTATTAGTATACTATGCATGAGGCTTGCAACTTGTAAGATATAATTTACATAACTCATATGCTTTATTACTACCGTTGACAAAATTGTTTCATGTTTTCAAAATAAAAGCTCTAGCACAAATATAGCAATCGATGCTTTCCTCTTTGAAGGACCATTCTTTTTTACTTTTATGTTGAGTCGGTTCACCTATCTCTCTCCACCTCAAGAAGCAAACACTTGTGTGAACTGTGCATTGATTCCTACATACTTGCATATTGTACTTGTTATATTACTCTATGTTGACAATTATCCATGAGATATACATGTTACAAGTTGAAAGCAACCGCTGAAACTTAATCTTCCTTTGTGTTGCTTCAATACCTTTACTTTGATTTATTTCTTTATGAGTTAACTCTTATGCAAGACTTATTGATGCTTGTCTTGAAGTACTATTCATGAAAAGTCTTTGCTTTATGATTCACTTGTTTACTCATGTCATTACCATTGTTTTGATCGCCGCATTCATTACATATGTTTACAAATAGTATGATCAAGGTTATGATGGCATGTCACTTCAGAAATTATCTTTGTTATCGTTTTACTCGCTCGGGACGAGCAGTAACTAAGCTTGGGGATGCTTGATACGTCTCCGACGTATCGATAATTTCTTATGTTCCATGCCATATTATTGATGATACCTACATGTTTTATGCACACTTTATGTCATATTCGTGCATTTTCCGGAACTAACCTATTAACAAGATGCCGAAGAGCCAGTTCCTCGTTTTCTGCTGTTTTTGGTTCCGTAAATCCTAGTAAAGAAATATTCTCGGAATTGGATGAAATCAAGACCCGGGTCCCTATTTTTCCCGAGCCTTCCGAACACCGAGAGCCGCCGGAGGGAAGCCCCGGGGGCCCCACACCACACCCGGCGCGGCCGGAGGGGGCCGCGCCGCCCTATGGTGTGGGCCCCCGAGGCCCCTCCAAGGCTGCCCTTCCGCCTATTTAAAGCCTCCGTCGCGAAAACCCCGATACGAAGAACCACGATACGGAAAACCTTCCGGAGCCGCCGCCATCGCGAAGCCAAGATCCGGGGGACAGGAGTCTCCTGTTCCGGCACCCCGCCGAAGCGGGGAAGTGCCCCCGGAAGGCTTCTCCATCGACACCGCTGCCATCTCCACCGCCATCTTCATCACCGCTGTCTGCTCCCATGAGGAGGGAGTAGTTCTCCATCGAGGCTCGGGGGCTGTATCGGTAGCTATGTGGTTAATCTCTCTCCTATGTGCTTCAATACAATAATCTCATGAGCTGCCTTACATGATTGAGATTCATATGATGATGCTTGTAATCTAGATGTCGTTATGCTAGTCAAGTGAGTTTTACTTATGTGATCTCCCGGAGACTCCTTTTCCCACGTGTGTAAAGGTGACGAGTGTGTGCACCGTGTGGGTCTCTTAGGCTATATTTCACAGAATACTTACTCACCGTTATGAATGGCGTAGTGAAGTGCTTATTTATATCTCTTTATGATTGCAATGTGTTTTGTATCACAATTTATCTATGTGCTACTCTAGTGATGTTATTAAAGTAGTTTATTCCTCCCGCACGGTGTAATGGTGACAAAGTGTGTGCATCCGTGTTAGTACTTGGCATATGCTATGATCATGATCTCTTGTAGATTGTGGAGTTAATTATCATTATGATAGTATTGATGTGATCTATTCCTCCTACATAGCGTGAAGGTGACAAGTGTGCATGCTGTGTTAGTACTTGGTTTAGTCGTGTTGATCTTTCTTGCACTCTAAGGTTATTTAAATATGAACATTGAATTGTGGAGCTTGTTAACTCCGGCATTGAGGGTTCGTGTAATCCTACGCAATGTGTTCATCATCCAACAAGAGTGTAGAGTATGCATTTATCTATTCCGTTATGTGATCAATGTTGAGAGTGTCCACTAGTGAAAGTCTAATCCCTAGGCCTTGTTCCTAAATATCGCTATCGCTGCTTGTTTATCGTTTTACTCTGCGTTACTACCGCTGCGTTACTATCGCTTGTTTACTCGTCCCGGGCAAAGCACTTTTCTCGGTGCCGTTGCCACTGCTCATACTTATTTATACCACCTCGTATTTCACTATCTCTTCGCCGAACTAGTGCACCTATTAGGTGTGTTGGGGACACAAGAGACTTCTTGCTTTGTGGTTGCAGTGGTTGCATGAGAGGGATATCTTTGACCTCTTCCTCCCTGAGTTCGATAAACCTTGGGTATCCACTTAAGGGAAACTTGCTGCTGTTCTAAAAACCTCTGCTCTTGGAGGCCCAACACTGTCTACAAGAATAGAAGCACCCGTAGACATCACTCCGCTGTTTCATATGAACAATGGTGTTCTTAGCTTTACTTTTAATGTTCATGGCGAAGGTTGAAAACTGCTTCGTTCATTGCTATTTGGTTGGAAACAGAAAATGCTCCATGTGGTAATTGGTATATTGTCTTGAATAATTTGATACTTGGCAATTGTTTTGAGCTCTCAAATAGATCATGTTTAAGCTCTTGCATCATGTAGTGTTGAACTTAGTAGTGGAGAACTATCGTAGAGCTTGTTGAAATTTGGTTTGCATGATTGGTCTCTCTAAAAGTCTAGATATTTTCTGCTAAAGGTGTTTGAACAACAAGGAGACAGTGTAGAGTCTTATAATGCTTGCAATATGTTCTTATGTAAGTTTTGTTGTACCGGTTCATACTTGAGTTTGCTTCAAACAACCTTGCTAGCCAAAAGCCTTGTACTGAGAGGGAATTCTTCTCGTGCATCCAAAACCTTGAGCCAAAACCCATGCCATTTGTGTCCACCATAACTACCTACTACATGGTATTTCTCCGCCATTCCAAGTAAATTGCTTGCGTGCTACCTTTAAAATTTCATTCCTTGTCTTTGCAATACATAGCTCATGAGAAAATAGCTTTAAAACTATTGTGGTATTGAATATGTTGCTTATGTATCTTATTTCTTATAAGTTGCTTGTTGAGCGGTAACCATGTTTCTGGGGACGCCATCAACTATTACACCTTTGTTGAATATCATGTGAGTTGCTATGCATGTTCGTCTTGTCTCGAAGTAAGGGTGATTTATCATGATTAAATGGTTTGAGTATGCATATTGTTAGAAAAGAACATTGGGCCGCCAACTAAAGCCATGTATCATGGTGGAAGTTTCAGTTTGGACATTAATCCTCAATCTCTTATGAGAATATTATCTGTTGTTGAATGCTTAAGCATTAAAGAGGATTCCATTATCTGTTGTCTATGTTGTCCCGGTATGGATGTCCTCAAGTTGAGATCTATCAAAAACGAGAAATCAAATGCGATCTATCTCCTTGGACCTCTGTACAGGTGACATAGAGGTACCCCTTTGTGACACTTGGTTGAAACATATGTAATGCAATGATAATCCATGGAAATCCGAGCTAATTAGGACAAGGTGCGAGCACTATTGGTATTGTATGCATGAGGCTTGCAACTTATAGGATGTCTTATGCATAACACATATGAATTATTACTACCGTTGACAAAATTGTTTCTATGATTCCAAAATAAAAAGCTCTAGCACAAGAGTAATCCATGCTTCCCTCTGCGAAGGGCCTTTCTTTTACTTTATGTTGAGTCAGTTTACCTACTTCTTTCTATCTTAGAAGCAAACACTTGTGTCAACTGTGCGCATTGATTCTTACATGTTTACCTATTGCACTTGTTATATTGCTTTATGTTGACAACTATCCATGAGATATACATGTTACAAGTTGAAAGCAATTGCTGAAACTTAATCTTCCTTTGTGTTGCTTCAAAACTTTCTATTAAGAATCTATTTCTTGATGAGTTAGCTCTTATGCAAGACTTATTGATACTTGTCTTGAAAGTACTATTCATGAAAAGTCTTTGCTATATGATTTAATTTTTTAGTCATTATCTTTACCATTGCTTCGAATCACTTCATTCACTTCATATGCTTTACAATAGTATTGATCAACATTATGATAGTAGCATGTCACTTCAGAAATTATCCTTGTTATCGTTTACCTACTCGAAGGCGAGTAGGAACTAAGCTTGGGGATGCTTGATACGTCTCAAACGTATCTATAATTTCTTATGTTCCATGCTAGTTATATGACAATACTCACATGTTTTATATACACTTTATATCATTTTGATGCATTTTCCGGCACTAACCTATTAACAAGATGCCGAAGTGCCAGCTTCTGTTTTCTCGCTATTTTTGGTTTCGAAATCCTACACAGGAAATATTCTCGGAATTGGACGAAACAAAAGCCCACGGTCTTATTTTCCACGGAGCCTTCCGAAGTCCGAAGAGGAGACGAAGAAGAGCCGAGGTGGCCCCACACCACCTGGCGGCGCGGCCAAGGAGGGGGGCGCGCCGCCCTACGGTGTGGGCCCCTCGAGCCTCTCCCGACTCTGCCCCTTCGCCTATATATTCTCTCCGTCGCGAAAACCCTATCACCGAGAGCCACGATACGAGAAAACATACTGTGACGCCGCCACCGTCAATCCCATCTCGGGGGATTCAGGAGATCGCCTACGGCACCCTGCCGGAGAGGGGAATCATCACCGGAGGGCTCTACATCACCATGCCCTCCTCCGGACTGATGCGTGAGTAGTTCATCCTTGGACTATGGGACCATAGCAGTAGCTAGATGGTTGTCTTCTCGTCTTGTGCTATCATGTTTAGATCTTGTGAGCTGCCTATCATGATCAAGATCATCTATTTGTAATGCTACATGTTGTGTTTGTTGGGATCCGATGAATATTGAATACTATATCAAGTTGATTATCAATCTATCATACATGTGTTATTTATGTTCTTGCATGCTCTCCGTTTCTAGTAGAGGCTCTGGCCAAGTTGATACTTGTGACTCCAAGAGGGAGTATTTATGCTCGATAGTGGGTTCATGCCTCCATTGAATGCGGGACGATGTGACAGAAAGTTCTAAGGTTGTGGATGTGCTGTTGCCACTAGGGATAAAACATCAATGCTTTGTCTAAGGATATTTGTGTTGATTACATTACGCGCAGTACTTAATTCAATTGTCTGTTGTTTGCAACTTAATACTGGAAGGGGTGCGGATGCTAACCCGAAGGTGGACTTTTTAGGCACGGATGCATGCTTGGATAGCGGTCTATGTTCTTTGTCGTAATGCCCTAATTAAATCTCATAGTAGTCATCATGATATATGTATGTGCATCTCTATTTGTCAATTGCCCAACTGTAATTTGTTCACCCAACATGCTATTTATCTTAGGGATTTCTATTTTCGTGCCCTCGGGTCCTTAGTTGTGCTCAGTTTTCCCCAGCTCCTTAGTTTTTCCTCAGTTTTCCCCAAGACCTTGTCTGAAACCCGCAGAAGGAGCTCGGACGGAAGGAATCCGTTAAGTTGGCCGTTCCGTGCTGACGAGTGGGGTCGTGTCGTTTGTGGGGTCGTGTCGTCTGGGGCTGGTAGGAAAGAACCGCGTGGGACAGGTGATACGTCCAAATTGCATCACTATTTTATATCATAATTTGCTGTTATTCATCGATATATTTCATATTGGGACACAATACTTATGTTATTTCATCTATTTTGCATGTTTCATCATTATTGGAGGATCGAACACCGGAGCCGGGATTCTCGCTGGAAAAAGCACCGTCAGAACGCAATATTTCGGAAGATCAACTCGTGGAAGGAAATTATACCAAAAATCCTATTTTTCAAGATGACGAAGGAAGCCAGAAGGAGGAGCCAGGAGGAGCCAGGGTGGGCCCACACCCTAGGGCGGCGCGGCCCAGGCCCTGGCCGCGCCGCCATGTGGTGTGGAGGGCCCACGACCCCTTTCGCCTCCTTTTCTTCGCCAAACCCTTCGTCCCGAGGACCTAAGCCACAGAGGGTACCTCACGAAGAGTTACAGCCGCCTCTGCGGGGCGGAGAACACCAGAGAGGAAAGAGCTCTCCGGCGGGCAGGAATCCGCCGGGGAAATTCCCTCCCGGAGGGGGAAATCGACGCCATCGTCACCGCCATCGAGCTGGACATCATCTTCATCACCATCATCATCATCTCCACCATCATCACCGCCATCTCCTCCGCAGCACCTCGTCACCGCCGTAGCAATTTGGGTTTGATCTTGATTGTTTGATAGGGGAAACTCTCCCGGTATCTATTCATACTTGTTGTTGATGCTATTGAGTGAAACCATTGAACCAAGTTTATGTTCAGATTGTTATTCATCATCATATCACCTCTGATCATGTTCCATATGATGTCTCGTGAGTAGTTCGTTTAGTTCTTGAGGACATGGGTGAAGTCTAATTGTTAGTAGTGAACTATGGTTGAGTAATATTCAATGTTATGATATTTAAGTTGTGGTGTTATTCTTCTAGTGGTGTCGTGTGAACGTCGACTACACGACACTTCACCATTTATGGGCCTAGGGGGATGCATCTTGTACTCGTTTGCCAATTGCGGGGTTGCCGGAGTGACCGAAACCTAAACCCCCGTTGGTATATCGATGCAGGAGGGATCGCAGGATCTCAGAGTTTAAGGCCGTGGTTAGATTTATCTTAATTACTTTCTTGTAGTTGCGGATGCTTGCAAGGGGTATAATCACAAGTATGTATTAGTCCTAGGAAGGGCGGTACATTAGCACAGGTTCACCCACACAACACTTATCAAAACAATGAAGATTATTTAGCCGTATGTAGCGAAAGCACTAGACTAAAATCCCGTGTGTCCTCGAGAACGTTTGGTCATTATAAGTAAACAAACCGGCTTGTCCTTTGTGCTAAAAAGGATTGGGCCACTCGCTGCAATTATTTCTCTCGCATTTTACTTACTCGTACTTATTTCATCTGTTACATCAAAACCCCCGAATACTTGTCCGTGAGCATTTACAGAGTGAAACCTTCATCGAAACTGCTTGTCAACACCTTCCGCTCCTCGTTGGGATCGACATTCTTACTTATCGAAGATACTACGATACACCCCCTATACTTGTGGGTCATCAAGACTATTTTCTGGCGCCGTTGCCGGGGAGTGAAGCGTTATTGGTAAGTGGAATTGGTAAGGAAAACCTTTACTGTTTGTGCTGATTTTATTTCTGCCCTCTGCTATAAGTCATTATGGAGAGAGCTTCTCTTCAATTTCTATTTGGGAAATCTACTACTACTGCAACGGTAGTGGATGAGGCGCCAGTGTGAGGAAGTAATACCATATAAAATACCTACGAAAATTATTGAACATGTTATGGATAACCGCTATGAAGGGGATGGAACCGTCCATCCCGGTGATCATTTACTGTTTTTGCATGAATTATGCGGGTTATTCAAATGTGCAGGTATTGCTATGAATGAAGTTAGGAAGAAGCTATTCTCTATATCGTTGTCACGGTAAAGCGGCGCATTGGTATAAATTGCTAAAGAATGGTGATTCTCTTGATTGGGAGGACATTGTGCCTTTATTCTATTCTAAATTTTATCCTCCAAGTGAAATTCACAAAGATCGGAACCGCATATATAATTTCTGGCCTCATGATGGAGAGAGTATTGCCCAAGCTTGGGGGAGATTGAAGTCTTTAATGCTCAAATGCCCCATTCATGAGCTTCCTGGTAATATTATTATTGATAATTTCTATGCAAGACTTTCTTTTCAAGACAAGACCTTGCTGGATACTTCTTGTTCCGGATCATTTACACGCAACAAAGAAGAGTTTAAAAGGGACCTTCTTGATCGGATCCAAGAAAATACCGAAGGATGGGAGAACGACAAAGATAGAGAATCGGGTATAATTTATGATTATAAATGCATTGAAGCTTTTATGAATACCGATATATTTCGTAATATTAGTGCTACATATGGTCTTGATTCTCAAGTTGTCTGCAAACCTTTATAAAGCTTTTGCCTCTCATTATGAATTGCCTAAGAAGAATTTTGATAAGTATCATGAACCATATAAAGATTCATCATCTATTAATAAGTGTGTTGTAATCGAAACTCGCGATCGTGTTATTCCTGAAGCTTATATTGAAAAAACTCCATTCCCTGCTAAAATGAAAGAGTACTCTGTTATAAATAGTGCGGTTCATAAAAGTGAAAAGAAACCTAGAGAACTCGAAGAACAAATAAAAGTTGAACTCGCTATTGCCATAGTTAAAGATCTTGTGACTCGAAAATGTGGAGGATGGTCATATTATTTTCTCGTGAAGATGCTTCTAATATTGTTTCACATCCTAATAAACCCAAACAAGCTAGTGTTCCTATGCTATCTCGTTAAAATTGGTGATCATTGCTATTATGGTTTATGTGATATTGGTGCAAGTGTTAGTGCTATACCTTATGAGCTTTACACGGAGATTATGCACGAAATTGATTCTTGTGAACTTGAAGATATTGATGTGGTTATTCAGCTGGCTAATAGAGAAACTATTTCACCAATTGGTATTGTTCGAGATGTGGAAGTTCTATGTGGTAAGATTAAATATCCTCGCTGACTTTTTGGTACTTGGTTCTCGCTGCTAGTGATTATTGTCCTATCATTTTTGGTAGACCTTTTCTAAATACCTGTGGAGCTATTATAGATTGCAAGAAAGAGAAAATTTTGACTAAATTTGCTGGTGAATCTTATGAGTTCAACTTCTCTAAATTTACTAAAACTCCTTATAAAGCTGATTTGCCTAGTAATGATTTTAAAATGGAGCAAGTGTGCATCTATTGTTCTTGTTCCTAATAATCCTTTGCAGCAACATTCGGAGGATAGCGAGAGTGAAATTTTTAGGAAAGAAAGAGAGGAGCTTGAGGAGATTTTTCTTCGCCAACCTATTCTCAAACATGATTTACCGGTGGAAGATTTGGGTACAACACCGCCACCAAAGGAAGATCCTGTTTTTGATTTAAAGCCTTTACCTGATAATCTTAAATATGCTCATATCGATGATAAGAAAATATATCCTGTTATTATTAGTTCTAAACTTACAGAGTATGAAGAAGAAAGATTATTGCAAATATTGAAGAAACACCGAGGTGCTATTGGCTATACTCTTGATGACTTGAAGGGGATTTCTCCCTCTATATGCCAACACGCCATTAATATGGAAGATGATGCGAAGCCTGTTGTTGAACCTCGGCGTCGTCTAATTCCCAAGATGAAGGATGTGGTAAGAAATGAGGTATTACGACTTCTTGAAGCTGGTATTATATATCCTATTGCTGATAGTAGATGGGTTAGTCCTGTGCATTGTGTTCCTAAGAAAGGAGGAATGACTGTTGTGCCTAATGATAATGATGAGCTCATACCTCAAAGAGTAGTTGTAGGGTATAGAATGTGCATTGATTTTCGAAAAGTTAATAAAGTTACTACGAAAGATCATTACCCTTTACCATTTATTGATCAAATGCTAGAAAGATTGTCTAAAAATACTCATTTTTGCTTTCTCGATGGTTATTCTGGATTTTCACAAATTCGTTGTTAAAGCTAAAGATCAAGAGAAAACCACCTTTACTTGTCCCTATGGAACTTATGCTTATAGGCGTATGCCTTTTGGTTTATGTAATGCTCCTGCTACTTTTCAAAGATGCATGTCTGCTATTTTTCATGGCTTTTGTGAAAGTATTGTGGAAGTATTCATGGATGATTTTTCCGTCTACGGGAATTCTTTTGATAGTTGCTTGCGAAACCTTGATAAAGTTCTGCGAGAGATGTGAAGAAACTAACCTTGTTCTTAATTGGGAGAAATGCCACTTTATGGTTAATGAAGGAATTGTATTGGGACATAAAATTTATGAGAGAGGTATTGAAGTTGATAGAGCTAAAGTTGAAGCTATTGAGAAGATGCCCTATCCAAGGGATGTTAAAGGTATTCGTAGTGTTCTTGGTCATGCTGGGTTTTATAGGATATTTATTAAAGATTTCTCCAAGATTTCAAAGCCTTTTACTAATCTTCTTCAAAAAGATGTACCTTTTGTTTTTGATGATGATTGTAAGGAAGCTTTTGAAACTCTTAAGAAAGCCTTAACAACTGCTCCTATAGTTGAACCTCCTGATTGGAATTTACCTTTTGAAATTATGTGTGATGCTAGTGATTTTGCCGTAGGCGCTGTTCTTGGACAGCGAGTAGATAAAAAATTAAATGTTATTCATTATGCTAGCAAGACTCTTGATGCTGCTCAAAGAAACTATGCTACTACTGAAAAAGAATTGTTAGCTGTAGTCTTTGCTTGTGATAAATTTAGATCTTATATTGTTGATTCAAAAGTTACAATTCATACTGATCATGCTGCAATTAGATACCTTATGACAAAGAAAGATGCTAAGCCGAGGCTTATTAGATGGGTACTTCTTTTGCAAGAATTTGATTTACATATTGTAGATAGGAAAGGTGCTGATAATCCTGTTGCTCGATAATTTGTCTAGATTGGAAAATATTGCTTATGATCCTGTTCTCTGTTAATGATATTTTTCCAAATGAACAATTGGCTGTAATAAAGGTGAGCTCGCGAGACAGATCCTTGGTATGCTGATTATGCTAACTTTATTGTTTCCAAGTACTTGCCTCCAACCTTTTCAGCTCAACAGAGGAGGAAATTCTTTTATGACTTGAGGCATTATTTCGGGATGACCCACACTTATATAAAGAAGGAGTGGATGGTATTATGCGAAGGTGTGTTCCCGAATATGAACAACAAGAGATATTGAGTAAATGTCATGGCGGTGCTTATGGAGGACATCACGCGGAGATAGAACCGCGCAAAAGGTTCTACAATCAGGTTTCTATTGGCCAACTCTCTTCAAAGATGCAAGGAAGTTTATTTTATCTTGTGATGAATGCCAAAGGGTTGGTAATATCTCCAAACGCAATGAAATGCCTATGAATTATACTCTTGTTATTGAACCGTTTGATTGTTGGGGATTTGACTTCATGGGACCTTTTCCCTCTTCAAAAGGTAACACTCATATACTTGTTGCTGTTGATTATGTTACTAAATGGGTGGAAGCTATACCTACAAAAAGTGCTGATGGTGAGACCTCTTTAAAAATGCTTTTAGATATTATTTTTCCTAGATTTGGAGTACCTAGATATATTATGACTGATGGAGGTTCTCATTTTATTCATGGAGGTTTTAGAAAAACTCTTGCTAAGTATGGTATTAATCATAGAACCCGCTTATCACCCTCAAAGTAGCGGCCAAGTAGAACTATCAAATAGAGAAATTAAATCTATTTTGGGAAAGACTGTTAATAAATCTAGAAAGAATTGGGCTAGTAAATTGAAAGACGCACTATGGGCTTATAGAACTGCTTATAAAAACCCCATGGGAATGTCACCTTATAAAATGGTTTATGGAAAAGCTTGTCATTTACCTTTAGAATTAGAACACAAAGCTTATCGAGCTGTTAGAGAATTAAATAAAGATCCTAAACTTGCTGGTGATAAGAGGTTGCTACAATTAAGTTCTCTAGATGAATGGAGAAGTGAAGCTTATGAAAATGCTAAACTCTTTAAAGAAAAAGTTAAAAAATGGCATGATAGAAGGATCATCAAAAGAGAGTTTAATATTGGGGATAAAGTCCTATTGTATCGGTCTCGTCTCGGATTCTTTGCGGGAAATTACTCTCGAAATGGGAAGGACCATATGTTGTTGAGGAGGTGTATCGTTCGGGAGCAATTAAAATTAGCTCTCTCCAAGGTAATGCCACGCAAGTGGTGAATGGACAAAGACTCAAGCATTATATCTCAGGTGATTCTTATAATGTTGATGTTGATATTATTCGAGTGGAAACACCGGAAGCTTTCATCAAGGGACAAATTGACAGTCCGCCAGAACTCGACTTTGAATAGGTAACAGTGCTGGTAACGAAAAGTTCGCGATTTACTTTCCGAACATTATTTTTGTTGTTTTTGGAAAATATGAAAAATTACGAGTTCGAAACGGAGTGGAAAAGACGCACGAGGGGGCGAAACCACAGGCCGGGCGGGCCCGGCTCGGCCGCGCCGACCTATGGTCTGGCCGCCTCGTTGCTCCTTTCCGACTCTGGTTCGATCTGGTACTTTCCGTTTGTTCTAAAAAAAATTATTATAAAATCCCCCGGACCCCTGGAGGTCCGTATATCGTTTTCTCGACGTGTTTTGTTTCGAGCTGTTTCGCCAGGATCTGTTTTCGGTTTAGAGGCACGATGGTCTCCAAGAACAAGGGCAAGGAGCTTCGGATGAAGATAATCAGGATCGTGAGTGGAAAGAAGAGGACAAGAGCGTCAAGGAAGAAGCAAAGGAGGATGAAGAGGAAGTCAAAGAAGTTCCGCAAGAGCATCCACGCACCACCATTGCAAGCGTCGAAGTGGTGACAAACTCGCTCAACGCCAAGAAGAGCGCACGGATTAGGACCGGAGGAGGACTTCCCCGCCATTATCTAGCTCCAAGGACATCTTCTTCAGGCATTCACCATCCTTTCCACAATCTAATCTACAATAATCAAATTGAAAGGACTCCCAAGGCAGCACTGCCTAGCAATTGGGATATAGATCGTTCTAACAATGCAGGAAAGACGGAGCCCGAAGCTGAAGGTTGGGGAAATAACTCCAAGAGTTGGGACTCGTCGTCGGACAGACTTCTTAACCGCGTCGAGCACAATTCGGAGATGATTCGCAACCTCATATACAAGATTGATGAGCTTCAGGAGCTTATTGAGAAGCTTGTCAGGAATTCATCACCACCATCACCAAAGGAGTAATCCATCATCGGTATTGGCATCCCCTTGGTTTGTTCCAAGCTTGGGGGAGTGCCGCGGTATCACATTATCATTACCTTTTACTTTTTTTACTATCAAGTAGTGACATATCATGAGTAGGGAAGTTATCGTATGAGATGGGTTGCAGTGTGGAGTATCTCTCCTTTAGTTTGTCTATGTATCCCTTGGTGTGAGTTATCGTTATGGAATATTAATGAGAAGTCTTATCATTTACGTATTGCACATCTTATTTTAGTTTGCAATTTCTGCTATATGACTTATCTTGATTTTAGTATTGGTACCACTTTGGGAGCATTGAGTTAATCTATTTGGTTTTGGCAAACTTAGCAATGGTCAATAGCAACAACACTTTGAGTTTTAGAAGAATAGAGGAAGTACATGTAGAAGATATTATTATCTTTCTTATCAGTTCTTAGCTTAGTATTCTAAAGTTAAAACTGTTTGTGTTTACAAGTAAGATGCATGATTGTTTCTATCACATGTATATTTGTTTGTTTCACCTCAACTCTTATGCTTGCTAATTAACCTTGCTAGCCAAAGACCTGTACTGAGAGGGAATACTTCTCGTGCATCCAAACCTGCACCCAAACCTATGCCATTTGTGTCCACCATACCTACCTACTGTATGGTATTGTTTGCCATTCCAAGTAAATACTTCATGTGCTACCTTTAAACAATTCAAAACTTATTACTCCTTATTTGTGTCAATGTTTTATAGCTCATGAGGAAGTATGTGGTGTTTTATCTTTCAGTCTTGTTAGGCAGCCTCCACTAAAGGACTAGTGGCTTCATCCACTTATCCTATAATTTTGCAATAAGAGCTGGCAACGGGGTTCCCAGCCCCAATTAATCAACTTTCATTAATAATTCTCTTCACATGTTTTGCCCTGATTCATCGGTAAGCAACTTAATTTTGCAATAGACACTCCTCCATGGTATGAGATTGTTGGAAGGCACCCGAGGATTCGGTTAGCCATGGCTTGTGTAAGCAAAGGTTGGGGGAGTGTCACCCTTAAATAAACTAAAATACATGTGTAAACAAAAGAGAAGAGGGATGATCTACCTTGCTTGGTAGAGATAACGTCCTTCATGGGAGCCGCTCTTTGGAGGTACGTTTGGCAAGGGGGTTAGAGTACCGCTACCGATCGTTGACAACAACAAACACCTCTCAAAACTTTACTTTTATTCTCTTTATATGATTTCAAAACTGAAAAAGCTCTAGCACATGATTTAATCTCTGCTTCCCTCTGCGAAGGGCCTGTCTTTTACTTTATGTTGAGTCAGTAAACCTATTTCCCTCCATCTCAAGCAAGCATTTGAGTTGTTGTGATCAAACTATTATATTGTGATTTGCTTCATCATGTCTTTACTCTTTCTTGTTCAATACAAGTTTTACCTTGAATGAATATAACTTTGAAAGTCATCAATGATTAATATGATTGAGTATGCAAATTTACCATAAGCTTTTGATATGAGAGCGACTGCTCAATAGATGAATATAATTTGTTAAATGTTCTCTGACCAAGGACAAAGTTTGCCATCACCAATTATGATTCCTTATGCACCTTTATTTGTGATTACCTTATACTTGTTTCAAGTTGAGTTATATGAGGAAGTTGTTTACTATAATGTCTTGTGTGAATGAATATGATGCTTCTTGTCCGTATTTTATTTATCGACTCTTCACTCCATAAACATGTGGACCTGTTTACGAGTTCGGTTTCGCTTGGGGACAAGCGAAGTCTAAGCTTGGGGGAGTTGATACGTCCAAATTGCATCACTATTTTATATCATAATTTGCTCGTTATTCATCGATATATTTCATATTGGGACACAATACTTATGTTATTTCATCTATTTTGCATGTTTCATCATTATTGGAGGATCGAACACGGAGCCGGGATTCTGCTCGGAAAAAGCACCGTCGAACGCAATATTTCGGAAGATCAACTCGTGGAAGGAAATTATACCAAAAATCCTATTTTTCAAGATGACGAAGGAAGCCGGAAGGAGGAGCCGGGAGGAGCAAGGGTGGGCCCACACCCTAGGGCGGCGCGGCCCGAGCCCCGGCCGCGCCGCCATGTGGTGTGGAGGGCCCACGACCCCTTTCGCCTCCTTTTCTTCGCCAAACCCTTCGTCCCGAGGACCTAAGCCACGAGAGGGTACCTCACGAAGAGTTACGGCCGCCTCGCGGGGCGGAGAACACCGAGAGAGAAAAGAGCTCTCCGGCGGGCGAGGAATCCGCCGGGAAATTCCTCCCGGAGGGGGAAATCGACGCCATCGTCACCGCCATCGAGCTGGACATCATCTTCATCACCATCATCATCATCTCCACCATCATCTCCGCCATCTCCTCCGCAGCACCTCGTCACCGCCGTAGCAATTTGGGTTTGATCTTGATTGTTTGATAAGGGAAACTCTCCCGGTATCTATTCATACTTGTTGTTGATGCTATTGAGTGAAACCATTGAACCAAGTTTATGTTCAGATTGTTATTCATCATCATATCACCTCTGATCATGTTCCATATGATGTCTCGTGAGTAGTTCGTTTAGTTCTTGAGGACATGGGTGAAGTCTAATTGTTAGTAGTGAACTATGGTTGAGTAATATTCAATGTTATGATATTTAAGTTGTGGTGTTATTCTTCTAGTGGTGTCGTGTGAACGTCGACTACACGACACTTCACCATTTATGGGCCTAGGGGGATGCATCTTGTACTCGTTTGCCAATTGCGGGGTTGTCGGAGTGACAGAAACCTAAACCCCCGTTGGTATATCGATGCAGGAGGGATCGCGGGATCTCGAGTTTAAGGGCTGTGGTTAGATTTATCTTAATTACTTTCTTGTAGTTGCGGATGCTTGCAAGGGGTATAATCACAAGTATGTATTAGTCCTAGGAAGGGCGGTACATTAGCACAGGTTCACCCACACAACACTTATCAAAACAATGAAGATTATTTAGCCGTATGTAGCGAAAGCACTAGACTAAAATCCCGTGTGTCCTCGAGAACGTTTGGTCATTATAAGTAAACAAACCGGCTTGTCCTTTGTGCTAAAAAGGATTGGGCCACTCGCTGCAATTATTTCTCTCGCATTTTACTTACTCGTACTTATTTCATCTGTTACATCAAAACCCCCTGAATACTTGTCTGTGAGCATTTACAGTGAAACCTTCATCGAAACTGCTTGTCAACACCTTCGCTCCTCGTTGGGATCGACATTCTTACTTATCGAAGATACTACGATACACCCCCTATACTTGTGGGTCATCAACGGGACGAGACCATGTTTGTGTGGCCGTAGCGTGTGGGGCCGTAGCGTGTGGAGCCGTAGCGTGTGGAGCCGTGTGGGTCCGGGACGTGGGCACGAGTGGTTTCGTCTCTTTCGCCCGGATTAGCAGTTTTCAATGTACCTTTTTCCTCTCTCTCGCTCGATCTCATTCATATTTGATAGCCCAAATTGGTAGCAAATCTAGAGCAGCTTCTCCTTCGTTTTTTAACGATATTCATTTCTTTATGCCTTCGTTTTTACCCAATCGGGTAGGAAATCTAGGGCACAAATCCGGAAAAAATATAGGATAAGCTGCATACGACGCAGCCAACATAGCATAGATATATTCACGACGGATCCAACGAGTAGTACCGATAGAACCCTACAACATAAGCTACATTTTACATGAATTTAAGTTGCTCTACGGATAGAGCGAGTCACATACGAGAGCGTGCGATAGGCATGTTCAACGCCTCCGGAGTTGCGCCCGTGACTCGCACGGAGGTTGCGCGAGTGAATCCCAAGTGCTTTGTGTTTGGCCATGAACGCATGCACGTTCACCGTCGTTCCAACTCTAGCGCCGCATCCGCCAATGGATTCAGCATGGTTCACCGGGCGGTTGAAGTCGGTGGCGCGAGCTTCCTGTTGCGAAGGGGCACTTGTAAATGCCTCGAGCAAAGGGGCCATCGTAATGGCCGGACCTGGAGCCTCCGAGGACGTGACGAGTCTTGGTGTGGAAGGACTCGTCGTCGCTGTCGACGTCGCTGCTCTGCACCTGTCACGTAGCACCAAAGATCGTGCAAAAAACACGGAGTCAATTGCAACGATGATGGAACAGAGAGTGAACAAAGACCATGCATGATAATATGGGCTCGAAAAAAAGAGGTAGCCTCAGTTACATTGGACACACTTATATCCAGGATTTGAGTGAGTAAACCAAAGATCATGCACAACAAATTTGAACACACCAATTGTTTACTGACCAAACCTTGAATCAATTTGTGCCCAAATATTCATCATCATTGGCACAAATCTTAAACAAAAGCAAATCACAAGCACTAATAACGCAAGATCTAACCCAAAAGGATTGAACTAGGAACAGACGCACCCTAATAACGCTAGATCTAACACAAATGGATTGAACTAGGAACAGGACGAACCCTAATAACGCTAGATCTAACACAAAAGGATTGAAATGGGATAAGAACAAGGGAGCAAAGGGTTACCTCCGGCTCGTCGTCGACGATGCTGGTGTCGTAGGGGTTCTCCGGCGCGTCGTACGGCACTGGTTCGTACGGGTCCCAAGCGACGGGGACCTGGACGGTGGCGGCGGCCGATGCGCCGGCGGCTGATGCGCCGGCTGCTGCGTTGGAAGCAGCGACAGGGGCCTAGATGGGGGCAACGGCCGATGCGCCGGCGGCTGATGCGCCGACAATGGGCATCTCATTCTTCTCCATCGCCGGCGGTTTTCTTCGGGGTTTTTTCTTTGGTTGTGGAGAAGATGATGGGACAGGAGAGGCGGTTGCAGTGAGAACGTGCGTCGAGGGAGAGGAAAAGGGCTCTATAAAGACGAAGGTGGCGTGTACCGCAACACGCGTCCGCTATGCACGGCTGCAGCGTGCACCGCGACACGAGTCTAACCCCGGGACGTTTGGTGTACTCAGTTATAACCTCGGGCCTTATACGGAAATTTTATCTCGTACTCGGTTTTCCCCTCGAGTACTTAGACTGGCAAGTGCAATATACTCAGTTTTACCCTCAAGTATCTAGTCAACAGAGAGTCAACAAATGAGATTAACATATCTAATTGAGGCATTTCATGCGCAAAAAAATTCAAAAAAATAAAAACATAGTGGCACCTACTCATGGAGTCTTCCTACGCAACCTGCCACCAAGAAAACCTTAACAAACATATATAAATCAAGTTTTACCACAAATTGCCACTTCTCAGAATCACTAGTGTAGCTATGAAGATGCATGGTTTTCCACTCAAACCCCTTTGCAAAACATCTTCCCCAAAAACATAGTTTGTCTAAATGATGCCATAATTATCACACTCATGTATATTTGAATTGCAAATAATTTGATGTAGCCCAATATGAATTATATTGTACAAAACAAGCATTTTTCATTTTGTAATTCTTTTTGTTTGAATCCCTTAGTCTATTTACTATTTATGTGCCCTTGGATTGTTAGTACTACTCAGTTTTTGCGGTGACCCAGCATACCACTGCATGTTGTAGTATACAAGTCGTTGATATGATCTTTGCGAAGGGACTTCTTCACAATTTGCCATATCCCTCAGAGTGGTACAACAGAAACATTGCAGGTCATAACACTCCATACTTTATTACAAACATTGTCTTAACAAGTTGGTATTCTCACGAGTCCTATGAGAACACCCTAATATACTACTTAAGTACGATTACAACTCATAACAAATATAAAGAGCTCAACAACTTATTTAGGTAAGTTCTACGTTGCTCGGCTCTATGATGCTAGGGTATGTCACTACTCCTCCACCTCCGTGTCATCTGGTCCGTAGACTATCCCATAGTCTACGCCTTCCACCCGCCGGTAAGATCGGGTTCTTCGTAGACCAGCTCGTAGCTTCCTTCCGGTGCTCCATCGTTGATGGCCTCCACTTCCGGATCACGGTCTAGCAAGGGTGTCGAAAGAAAGTGAGTACGGGGGTACTCGGCAAGTTCTAAAAGAGTAAAAAGGTGTTTGATGCACTAGCTACGACCATTGATCGGGAAATCGCCGGTCAATGCATGTTTTGCAATCATTTCTTCAAAAGGTTGCTTTTATAATGAAAACTATGCCCGTCGGTCTTCACGGAGTTGACTAGAACTTCGTGGAGTTCCTTTCCTGCCGCGTTCACGGTTCCCTTCCGGAACAAGGAGTGACAGACCACAATTTGATACACTCTGCGGAGGTGCATTACTTTTCCCACAAGAGATCTCACCCTTTTTGCCATCCGCGAGGACTTGCCTCCGTTCACACTTCCTTTGGTGTGAGGCCGGGTATAAAGATCCAAGCCCACACCGCCTTCTCCGCGACTGCAAACCCACCCTTTTGTCCAACCGTACACCTCCAGTAGACTTCCCCCGATAATACGGCTTTACTCATGGTGTACTCCGGACAATCCCTCATAGATCGTAGAGCTTATCATCACTAATGGATGGGGATTTAAAAGGATATCCCAACCTATTGCGGCGGTGCCTCAGGCACCCCACCGGCTCTCCGATCCGTTGGCGTGCGAAGGGAAAAGATACGGCTGGCTTCCCCAGAGCCATTATAGATCTCATGGTCAACGCGGTTTGTACGACGCTAGAATCACTCTGGACGGCATTGGTAATTTAATCCTAGGGTGATATAACCCATTGCAATGGAACCTCCACCATATCAACACATACCATGGTTCCATTGCCAGCCACATAGTCATATTCATAGTTGGAAAGTAACATTTCATTTGCGATGCGGGAATGATAAGTATATAGCTTTGCATTAAAGTAGTAGAAAATACTCAAGTTGACATGAGCAAGGGTGAACTTGCACTGTGGACTGCAAGATAGTGCGGTTCAATGCGGTTGATGGAACCTGGACCTCGGGTTCTGTAAGAAGCATCATTGTCCGGTAAGGACAATGTTATAAAATCCAAATAATGCAATCATGGATGTATTATTTTATGTTGAATCCCTTTACCCCGCTGAGTTATAGCAATTTAGGGTTGCTTTTAAGATTTATGCCTTTGACAGTAATTTACAGTTGATTTAAAAGTATAAACCATTTTTAATTCACACAAAGTACAACAATTCAAAGTAAAACTATTTACTTGGTGATTCCCTTAATCATTCCAAAAATAATTGAAAATTTATAGAGTTACCTCTATAGTTTTTGGAATAACAAGGAATATAGTATTTTTCCGGGAAAAATACCCTTTTCAATAGAAATGACTTGGAATATTAGAATTTCATTTTGAAATGTTTGAAAATAAGTATTTGAACTTATTTGAGATTTTTCCTTAGATTTTAATTACAAGGAAATGATAATTTTAAATTCCAAGTTATTATTTAAATTCTTAAAATTCATAATTTTGAATTTGTTTCATAAATTCCATTTCATATTTTATTCTTGTTAAGATTTATTTTTCATTCATTAATCCAATTTTTAATGGATTTTTAGAGTTGTGTTTGATTTATTAAAATTTGGTAAAGTTCTGGCCTTTTATTAAATGTTAAAAGACCAAAATACCCCCTGGACCCCTATTGGGCCCAGCCCATTAACCTAAACCCAGGGACGGCCCAATAAGGCTAATCCCCTTTTGGGTTCGGTGGCGCCGAACGGCCCACCTCACTCTCACTCACTCGGCCCTCTCACTCGCTCGACCTAACCCTAATCTCTCTCGCGACGCGCTGGCGATGGCGTCGCCGCCATGGCCGCCGCCGTGCTCCGGCCATCGCCGTGCTTCCCTGACCTCGCCACCTACCTGATCTGGACCGCCGCGGGACGATCTATCGATCTGTCCGCGTGGTTTCTCCGATTGTTTCCTCTCCCGGCGAATCGCCTCCTCTCCGGATCTCGTGGAGAATCGCCTTGGGCGGCCGGGTGATCTCCGACGAGCTCTCGCCCTCGCCGTCGACGTGTGCGTCTCCGAGACCGACCTCGGCGCGGGTGCTGCTTGCGCACTGCAGTGCCGTCGTCTCCGTGCCGTGCTGTTGTGGTGGTGTTCGTTGGCGTAACGCCGGCGCCTTCCCTGGCTTTACAGCTGCTATGGCCGCGCGAGCACTGCCTCGCCATGCCATAGCCTCTGCCACCAGGCGCGTGTAAGTTGCCCTGCTCCTTCTCCTTCTCCTACATGTGCGTCTCTCCAAGCTATTGTGTTTCTTCTTCCTTATGCTTTGTTGCTTTCTGGTGATCCTGTGATCACACAGAACTCTGCCATGGTTGCTTAATCCTCCTATGCTTCCCTTTGCTGCAAGCTCATGGCCCAATCACCGGTTCGAGTCGCGGCGGTGTTGCTTTGCTTGCTCGTACATGCTCTGTTTGCTTATCCGTTGCTCCTAGCCTACTTGAATCTTGCTATGCTCTGTTGTGCTTGCTTATGAGCTTGCTATGCCATGCGATACTTGCTTATGGGCTTGCTTGTGCTTACTCGGCATGTTATACTTGCTTGTCTAGGTGTCTTGTGGTTCATCGGTGACACTTGTGAGTGCCAGTGGTGCTTGGGAAATGCTTATGTGCTTCCTATGCAAGCCAATGATCCATTGGATCATTCCTTGCTTGTTGGCTAACCTCTCTGTGTACTTGGCTTGCTATAATTGATCCATTTGATCAATTCAATTATCAGTGATAGCTTACTGGTTAATACTGTGACTAAATGATTCAATTATCTTGTGATGTTGATGCTCAAGCATCACTATGATGTTGCTTACTTGTGTTGTTGCTCATCTTAGCTACCTAGACTTGCTCTAGTGGCTATGGATTAAACTGTGTTGCTTAATAGTATGCGACTGTCAATGCTTAGCATGGATCTATGATAAATTCATGCTTGTATTACTTAAATTGTGATGGACTGCTTATGCAGTGATGATTAAATTACTTGCTTGTATCTGAAGTTGCTGTTCATGATTCTTTTACAAGCAATTAGAGTCTGAATCCATTTCTGGATAGTGATGCTTTGTATTTGGCTTGGCCTTGGGATGGTTCTAAGTGTGTTGTGACCTCGGTAGCCTTGCTACCGGCTGGTTGCTCACATGGTTGGTTGGATCTTGTTGGCTATTCATCTTTGCTTGCATATTTGGGGATCATAATAAATATGAATGCCAATATGCTTGCTTGTGAAGAAATCTAGGGTTTCCTGATGGTTGCATCCTTAGGATTTTCTGTGTTGTCTTGGTTAGCTGCTAAACCTTGCAATACATCTACTGGTGCTATCTGTGCATGAGATCTTGCTAGTGTGTGCATCTGTGCATGATTTCTAGCTTCTGTGCACAAGATCTATATCTGGATGATTTCTATCTTAGTAGCTTCTAGGCTGACAGTGATCCTTGGTGAAACCAAGTGATGATCTACCCTTTTGAGCATCTGCTCAACCCATGCTTATTTCATGCATATGTGATGGATCAGATCCATTGGATCTGTCCAGGTATTTGGTATACCTTGTTCCGGCTCCTAGAAAGAAATGTTTTGTTGATGCGGACTTGGGTTTGTGTCACAACCCTTCACCTCCGGGTCTTGGATGATCTTCTCGGGTCACCATGATTTCTGGTGGAGGAGTGGTTGTGTGTGTTGGTTCTGTCCTTGTGCAAGAACTGGATGAACTATGCTGTGTTAACTTCACCTTACCTTATGAATCCTTATCCGGTCGATCAGTTCTTGTTTCTAGGGTTTGTGTCCCTTTTATATGAACTCGCTTCGTTCGGCATTGACACACAAGCCTGGCTTGCTTTAGTGACTAAGCCGATGCATGGCCTTGCTTGTGGCTTGCCCGAGCACACATGAGCTGTGTGCTCTCATATCGTTGAAACTTGAGCCCCTGGTGGTGCTCGGGTTTGGTCTGTCGTTGCCCTTATCTTGTGCTTGTCCATGGTTTTGGACAAGCACAAGTGTGCATGACACTTGGTTCTGTCCAAACTGAATTCTTTGGCTAACACTAACATTCGGCTAGTGTTGGTGTTTTATTTTGCGGGTTTTTGAAGATGAACATGACCGGAAGATATTCTCCAAGTCATTTAGTCTAGGTTTTAGTTTAGGAACAATATTGTAATCTTCATTTTCATTTCTGTTTATTATTCATCAATTCTTGTATCAAGAATATTGTAAAGACAATGTAATCGTGTTGTGATATCAATAAAGCTCAAATTTTACTTATGAGCTTTTGATTTGTGTAATGTTTATATTCGGAATAAATGTTGTATTTATTATTCACTTTGAAATTCAAAGTTATTTGAATTCATAATTTGTTTTTGAATTGTGATTTCAATTTCCATATTCACTTATACTTAATGTTTGATATTCCAAATGCATCTTACTTGTCAAATGAAATTAATTCCCCAAATCAACAAGATACAAAAGAGATCATGTCGAAATTTCCCTAACTCACATTGCATAACCCTAAGTGCAAAATGAGAGAGAACCTCGATCCCTCTTAGGTTTAGTTGCAATAAGGCGCGAAAATTTCCCCCATTTTGCGATGAAATGCACATCCCATTTCTAAATCTACCCTTCGTTGTTCCTATGTTCTGGGTTATTACAGTTTTGCCCTCAAGTTCTGTTACAAATGCTCTCAGAAGCCCAAACTTATCCTGATTGGTTGAGCCGTTGTCACACGGATCGACTCCACGAACCGTTGATCAACTGATCTAACGGGCAGTATACCCTCCCCGTCTCTTCGTGGCCACCCCTCTCTCTCTTCGTGGCCACCTCTCTCTCTCTCGTCGGTGGATCCATTATTGTCACCCCTCTAACAATTATCAACTATTTTTCGCTTTCCTTTTTCTTTTAGGGGATATAGTTTTGGCATATAGTTTCGGTAATTTGAAACGGCCCAAAAGTGGTATAATTTCGGTATAAACATGAGGCATACATATTTGCGGATTTCGGTGAATGCATTATTGTCACCGCTCTAACAATTATCAACCATCTTTCGCTTTCCTTTTTCTTTTAGGGGATATAGTTTTGGCATATAGTTTCGGTAATTTGAAACGGCCCAAAAGTGGTATAATTTCGGTATAAACATGAGGCATACATATTTGCGGATTTCGGTGAATGCATTATTGTCACCGCTCTAACAATTATCAACCATCTTTCGCTTTCCTTTTTCTTTTAGGGGATATAGTTTTGGCATATAGTTTCGGTAATTTGAAACGGCCCAAAAGTGGTATAATTTCGGTATAAACATGAGGCATACATATTTGCGGATTTTGGTGAATGCATTATTGTCACCCCTCTAACAATTATCAACCATCTTTCGCTTTCCTTTTTCTTTTAGGGGATATAGTTTTGGCATATAGTTTCGGTAATTTGAAACGGCCCAAAAGTGGTATAATTTCGATATAAACATGAGGCATACATATTTGCGGATTTCGGTGAATGCATTATTGTCACCCCTCTAACAATTATCAACTATCTTTCGCTTTCCTTTTTATTTTAGGGGATCCCATATAGTTTTGGCGTTTTAGTAATTTGAAACGGCCCAAAAGTGGTATAATTATCAACTTTTTTTAGCATTCCAATATAGTTGGTAATTTCGGTGAATGCACACACTAACTATGAAAACAACTACAATTACATGTAACTGAATAAAGAATTTGTAACAAGGTATCCCTTGTAACAACTTCTAGCGCCTGGTGAGCAATGATAAGAATCCGATCGCAATTATACAACAGAAAAAACAACCAGCCATCAGATTAGCTTGCTTCTTCAACTCGATCGACTGCCTTAACTCGCTTGTTCATTTTCTTCGCTTCTCCCTTCACTTCCTCCAGTCCTACATTGGGAGCATTAGGCATAATCGGAACGGCTCCTCTCTCCGCCGCCTTCTCTACAGCAAGTCCCCCTCCCAAATTGCGCTCCCCAATAGCGCCAATTGATTCCTGCAATTGAAGCCTCTGAACGTACACATCGATCCACTCGAAATGCCTGCATTTCTTCTGAAAACAACAACGGGAACCCTAAATCCCAAATTCGAGGGAATAGCAAGAAAATAGAGAGAAAACAGAGAAATTGGAGCGAGATCTAACCTTATCCCCCTCTCTATATGGCAAGCTCTCGCATGCAAGGAACTCACGTCCACGGTTGCCATTCTCGTCCGTCTTACAGATCGACCGCTTCAGAGGCTCCTGACGTGGGCAGTCAAGGCATCTTGTCAAAGGCACGGGTCCATACTGCGGCCATGAAGAACGGGAGGTCGAAGAGAAACTAGACATCACCCGCCTGCCGGAGAAGGGCTGCCGCTGGCGGAGAAGAAGAACAATGGGGCGCGGGGAAAGAAAGGGGAAGCAATGGCACGGGCACGGGCTGGCTCGGGCTCCCATTTTGCAACGGTCACTCGGGTAAGCTGTGGGTCCGGCGCACTAACGTGGACAAGTTGTGGGTCCCATGATGATCCGGATAAGTGAAGACGTGTCCACTGCGGGGCACCAACAGCGGCCCCACTTGCCAGCACCAACCAACGTCAACTAAACGGGATTCCTTCCGTCCGAGCTCCTTCTGCGGGTTTCAGACAAGGTCTTGGGGAAAAACTGAGGAAAAACTAAGGGGCTGGGGAAAACTGAGCACAACTAAGGACCCGAGGGCACGAAAATAGAAATCCCTTTATCTTATTGGAGAGACACCACTAGTGAACTGTGGACCCCGGTCCATTCTTTTACATCTAAAATACAATCAACTGCAATCTCTGTTCTCTGTTGTTCTTTACAAGCAAACATCATTCTCCACACCATACGTTTAATCCTTTGTTTACGACAAGCCGGAGAGATTGACAACCTCACTGTTAAGTTGGGGCAAAGTATTTTGATTGTGTTGTGCAGGTTCCACGTTGGCGCCGGAATCCCTGGTGTTGCACCGCACTACACTCCTTCAGCAACAACCTTCACGTGGCCTTCATCTCCTACTGGTTCGATAACCTTGGTTTCTTTCTGAGGGAAAACTTGCTGTTGTACGCATCACACCTTCCTCTTGGGGTTCCCAACGGACGTGTGCTTCACGCGCCATCAAACCCTACGCCATGTCTCAGACATGTAGCTCGCCGCCCCTCTCGACCAATCCATCGCTGCCGCACACCCCTCTCTCCCCGCACGGACATGGTGCACCGTGCACCACGCGACGCGGTATAAAACTGCGCAGGACTCATCCTACTCGTCCCCTTTGCCACACCACCCCTCATCCACCACCAACTCACCTCCTGAGAGGAGAGGAGCTCCCTGCTGGCCGTGGCGATACCCATATTTTTGACGTGCTTGCGAATATCATATTCAATCCGCTTCCACCGTTCATGAACACTTTGCTCATACTGAATCTTCATATTTGTGCTTCGACTACCAGGGCTGCATGACCTGGTCTTGGGATAGACATTGGATGGTCGGCCCTGCTAAACAGGATGCTCTGTGACGACCAGTCGATATATTCCGGGATGTTATCCATAGTGCTTTCTGCGAGCTTGATTTCTTGCGTGAGCTTCTTCATCTCCCTTCTGGAAACATCGGTTTTATGGATCATGCTCATATGTCCCTGTGGTGAGGCAAAAGCTTCATTAGAAGAACTAGTTTGAACTTGCTAAACTTGATGCTGAGGTGGAGGTGGCGGGTCGGCGGTTGTGGCTGTCCCCTGCCTGTTTCGTAGAACTTCTAAATATCGATAAATTGTCGACAGTTCCTAAGCAAATGGCTCAACTTCTTTGTGTTATCCTTGGGGTCGATGTACTCGTGTATGTAGCAAGGTGCGTTTAGCTGTTCAGCAAACGGTAACTCTAGGACCCGTGGAGGTCGCTCCCTGTAGTTGCCGCGATTTCCTCCAGAATTATTGTGATTGTTGTCCCGACGATCATCACGCCTGTCGCCACGCTGATCATCATAACGGTCATCACGCCGATCAGAATATCCGGCAGCTACAATGTCTGTGTCATCGTACCCGCGATCTTTCCTCTTTTTACGGTGATCACGCCGATGACCTGAATCATGCCTCTGATCATCGTCTTCATCGTCACTGCGTGGACGCGGCTTCCTGACGTGATCTTCTCCATCGACCCAACTGTTGGCAATCTCCATAAGCTTCGTAATAGTTTTTGGCTTCTTTCGGCCAAGTTCCTCGATGTATTCTCGTTGGATGCCATCGCTAAAGGCATCAATCGCTCTGTCGATAGAAACATCTTCGGCAGCGTTTAGGAGTTCAGTAAAATGCCCGATGTACGCGCTCATTGATTCCTTCGGCTTCTACTGACAATGTGTAATTCTTCCATTCTGACAGGCCTTTTGTAAGTGGCCTGAAAGTTCTTGATGAAGGTATCGACCAAATCTTCCCAGGATCTGTTAGATCCCTTCGGCAGGCCACTCAACCATGCTCATGCCAAATCTTTCAGGTAAAACTGCAGACACTGCATTGCCGATATTCGATTTCCTTTGTGCAAGATCACAGTTTGTAGGTAATCATCTATCCAAGACCTTGGCTCTTGATGCACATCATATTTGGCAGCATCGGTGGGAGTAGACTTGAATCTCTTCGGCGTCATCATCTCTCGAATCTTGTAGCTTAAGCAATCGGCTCCTCGAAGTTCGCCGTCATATTCCTGGGTCTCCTCGGAATCGTCGCTATCATATCCTTCTCTTGCAGCACGCCGATGTCGAGCTTTGTCGATTCTGCTCTGTGTAATATCATCGCGAGCATCTTTCGAACGATGCTTGGATCCACTGCCTTGATGTGTAGTTTTCTCCTTCCTAGGGGTGAGCTTGTCTCCAAGGATCGCGAGACTCTCCAATTCACCTCGATGAGCTTGTGCCATGGGTCCATTGGGTGTCGGCTGGTGATTGAACAAGTAGGCCATGAGATTAGTCGTTGCTCCTTTCACAGTTTTTGGCCTGAGCATGCCCGCGGTGTCCATAGTCATGAAAGAATTGGAAAGGTTTGAAGTAATTTCCCTTGCATCATCTTCCGAAAGTCGAAGAATTCATGGCCGATATTTTCCCGAACCTTGGTTGCGGTGGGACGCGCTTCCATGTGATGCTTTACATCGTTCACAGGAACGGTCTGCTGCCTACCGGCATCGATCAAGGTCAGCTTGTTCGTTCGCCAGCCGATCCCGATTCCTTTCCAAGATAGTATGATACGCATTGAGGGTTCCTGCCGAAACTCCAGAGAGGACTCAAGTATTATTGGCTATAGCAGCATGGGCGATTTCCCACTCTTCCTCAGTAATAGTGTAATCACTATTATCGTTGCTAGCGCTATGCTCAACATTACGGCGTCCTCGATTGACGCGCGAGGTGTGTTCTCCTTCCGAAGGTCCTTCTCCATTGACTGGATTGAGGATAGCATAGATTTGGTGATGCGCCATGCTCGATGTGGTTGCCCTGGCGATACTATCGATACTTTCCTCATCCGAAGAGTACTTAGCGCTGCAGACAAACGGCGTGTCATCCGAACCTAGCCCATGACTGGTGTCGCAGTTGAGGAAATAATATGTGATACGTCCAAAACGTATCTACTTTCCCGAACACTTTTGCTATTGTTTTGCCTCTAATTTGTGTATTTTGGATGCAACTAACACGGACTAACGTTGTTTTCAGCAGAATTGCTCTGGTGTCTCGCTTTTGTGCAGAAATCCAACTTTAAGGAAAATCCTCGGAATTTATGCAAAAGGTCTTATTTTCCCAGAAGAATTACGGAGCCAGAAGGGCAAGCCAGGTGGAGGCCCGAGGCCCCCACACACTAGGCCGGCGCCGCCCTGTTGTGTGGCCGCCTCGGCTGGCCCCCGACGCCCTCCTCTGGACTACTTAACGCCTTCGACCTAAAAACGCACGGGGGGTTAGAAGAAATCGCCAGAAGACATCCAGTACGCCGCCACCGTCGCGAAACTCCGTCTCGGGACCAGAAACTCCGTTCGGCACTCCGCGGGACGGGGAATTGGAGGAGATCATCGCCATCATCACCACCGAAGCCTCTCCATCGACCAGCCATGTTTCCCCCATCCATGTGAGAGTAATTCCCCCGCTGTAGGCTGAAGGGGATGGTAGGGATTGGATGAGATTGGTCATGTAATAGCATAAGATTGTTAGGGCATAGTGCCTAGTGTCCGTAATTGGTACTTTTATGATATTGTTGCAACTTTTTTTTTTGAAAGGGAAGACTGTGAGGCAAAAAGCCCCACAGCAATTTATTACCAAACTCAGCACATATGTACAAAAAGCAAAAGGATGGGGGAGAAAAGAGAGATCCTACCTGTACAAACTAACAAAAAGTTCTTATGTCTACTGTAAGCTGCCTATCCAGGCTACAAATTTGTCAAGATGTTTTTTCTTTATCCTATGCTCAAGCAAGGATACATCATGCAAGAAATTTCTCTTCCATCCCATAAACGAAGGCCTTTGTCCTTGAAAAATTCTCTCATTTCTTTGCTTCCATATGTTCCAACATGCTAAAATGACTACCTCCATAAAAAAAGGTTTACCAAAACCTATCTTAGCCGAAGAGAAGATTGTTTGCACCTCCTGACCAGATGGCCAATAAATCTGCAAATAGTTCCAAACCCTCTGACTATAATTGCACTCAAAAAACAAATGGATTCTATCTTCATATTTCCTCCCTGGACAAAGCACACAATGTGTATCCTCAGTTACTTTCCAATGCCTTCGTTGCAGCAGATCTCTGGTGTTCAAACGATCATTGAGAAGTAACCGAGCAAAGAACTTATGCTTCATAATGCAGGATGACTTCCAAATCCATTTGAACACTGGAATGACTGTGACTTCTGCAAACAGATGCTGATAATATTTAGATGCAGTGAAAGTTTTACCCCAACTATACTGCCAGACATCAGCTGCCATAGATAAAGGAGAACTTGCCATGACCTGTGCAACCTGTTGATACTCCTCATATGCCTGAGCAGACAGAGGTAAGTGAAACAGCTCTGCAAATACTGGGCAGTCATAAACACCTTAGCTGTTAAATTAGGCTCCTTTACATATGAATACAATCTTGGAAACCTCTGCGCTATAGGCTGTACTGACCCATCAAACATCCAACTATCACTCCAAAAGAGAAAGGTATCCCCCCTACCAGGCAGCACAGTAGATATTGTCCTGAATTTGTCCAGAAGCTTGCAAATATCCTTCCACCAAAAGGAGCCACACAGCTTCTCAGATTGAGGTACTGAATCCTCATAATAAGCTTGCCAAATCAAATTCACCCAAGGCACATCAGCATGGTTAAAAAATTTATCCAGATGTTTCATCAAAAGTGCTTCATTTTGCTTCTGAAAATTAATGATGCCTACTCCCCCCTTATGCTTTGGCTTGCACAGCATATCCCAAGCAGCCAAAGATTGTTTGGGAGTGTCAATATTATCTCTCCATAGACATTGCCTCAAAATTCTATCCAATTGCTTAGTGATGCCAGGTGGTAAGTCCAAGGAACACAGAAAAAAAGTGGACATGGAAGACAAAGCTGAATCTACCAATTGAAGCCTAGCTCCTTGTGATAAGAAACTAGAGATTGAAGTCAACCTTCTTTCCAAACGAGTTACAATAGGGGCAAGATCATTCAATTTTGGCTTTGTTGTTCCCAAAGGCAATCCTAAATAGGTGAAAGGCAGGGATGCTATCTGACAACCAAAAGCTTCTGCAAGTACTTTCATATCCTCAACAGGCACATTAATGGGCACCATACTAGACTTATGATAATTAATCTTCAAACCAGTAGAAAGAGTGAAGTTGTGAGGCACATCTTTCAAAGCCAAAATCTGAGCCAAGTCAGCAGGTATTATTAACAGAGTATCATCAGCATACTGTACAATTGGGAAGTCTGGATCATTAACCTCAATAGGCAAAGATATTCTCCCCTCTTGTAGCATATTATTAACCACTGTCTGTAACAAATCAGAACCAAGCACATATAGAATAGGTGACAGTGGGTCCCCTTGCCTGACACCCCTCTTGCAGATAAATTGCTTGCCAGGTACTCCATTCAACAAGACAGAAGAAGTACCAGATGCAAGGATATTTTTCACCCAGCCAATAGTTTTTTCATCAAAGCCTTTATGCTTCATAACTTGCAAAATCACCTCATGCTCAATTGTATCAAAAGCTTTAGCAAAATCAAGCTTAAGAATAACTATAGGCTTTTTGGAAATATGACATTGATATAAATACTCAAATGTCCATGCCACACAATCATGAATTGTTCTGGACTTTATGAAGCCATATTGATTTTTATGAATACACTTCAAGATTTTCTGTTGGAACCTGTTGGCCACTAACTTTGTAAGAAATTTGATACAGACATTTGTCAAGGAGATGGGCCTAAAATCATTCACTGTCTCTGGTGACTGCACCTTTGGAACCAAAGTGATGTAAGACCCATTAATATTTTGTAAATTCAAAGATCCCTCATGAAATTCTGCAGCCAGATCAAAGAACTGCTGCTTAACTATAGGCCAACATTTCTTCAAAAAATGACCATTGAAGCCATCTGGCCCAGGTGCCTTATCTGGGGGCATTTGCTTAATTACTAGTTCCATCTCCTCTGGCAAGAATGGCATAGATATTTCATCCAAACCAGGAACTTTTTCAATAAGAGCAGCAAGATCAAATTGCATACTAATACCCTCAGACATTCCCATCCTTTCCTTATAACTGGACCACAACAAGCCAGCCATCTCTGCATGATCAGACACTTGCCTACCATCAACAGCAGTGAGCATGGATATAGCATTTCTTATGTGCCTCTGTGTGGCCATAGCATGAAAAAATTTGGTATTATCTTCCCCAACCTTAACCCATCTGATTGTGCACCTCTTCCTCCAATAATTGCACTCAATGAGCAACAAATTATCCAAATGTAACTTCACTATCTGCCTGAAATTAAATTCAGTAAGAAACAAGGGCCTCTGCTCTTCCAGGTTATCCATTAGCAAAATCACTTTATTGCAATTCTGTATATTAACTTTTAACTTTGATAAACTTGTATGCCATTTATTCAACGCATATCTTAAAGACTTAAATTTATCAGCTAACACTGCAGAGCTGTAAGCCTTGCTAGATTTAACATTCCAAACAGCTTTTACACAATCTAAGAACCCTGGCTGATCAGTCCAGTAATTCTCAAACCTGAAAATACTAGCCTTAGGAATGACTGTATCAATATTCACCACACAAGGGATATGATCTGATGCTGTATTTGCTAATGGCAACACTACAGTATTAGGATATGTAGAAATCCATTCATTGCTAGTAAAAAACCAATCCAATTGTTCCAGTAAAGGTTGGCTTTGCATGTTTGACCAGGTGTATTTTCTCCCCTTAAGAGGCAACTCAAGCAACCCCAAGTGTCCAATTATCTCATTGAACAAAAACATATCATTTATATCACCCCCTGGTTTATTTCTATTCTCACTTGATCTTATGAAATTAAAATCCCCCGAAGGAGCCAATTACTCCCAGTTGGAATATGAAGATTATACAACCACTGCACAAATTCATCCCTTAACTCACCCTGACAAGGCCCATAAACTGACACCAAATTCCAATTTTCTCCATTATGCACAGAAGTGAAATTAACAATAACTCCATATCTCTGTAATTCAATTAAGTTCCCAGCAAAGATAGCAGAATTCCACAGAACTAAAATACCTCCAGAGGCCCCAACAGAAGGTGAGTACACAAAGCTATCAAATCTTTTGGGGCAACATTTCCTTATTAACTTATGATCAATAACTTCACATTTTGTTTCCTGTATGCAAATGACAGAACATTGACTTTCTTCAATTTTTGATCTAAGAGCTCTTTGGTGTTTATCAGAATTTAAAACTCTGACATTCCAACACAGAATTCTCCATTGTCTAGTATGTTGTGCACACATGGAGAACTGATAAAAAGAAAGCAACAAACATGCAGGCAACAAGCCTCATGTAATAAGAAGTACAAATATAGCCATACAGGAAGTTCACCATAACAACTGACCCAGTACAGAAGTAATAACCCAACTGCCAAAGAACACAAAATACTGGACAAAAGCTCTCACCAAACCACTGATATAAAAAAGCTAACCACATGAGGCCTCTAACAAAATATGGGGCAACAAAATCAGGGTACCCCCACCAAACCACTGATATTGTTGCAACTTGTTATGCTTAATGCTTGTCACTAGGGCCCGAGTGCCATGATCTCAGATCTGAACATGTTATCAATTCACGATGATATTCATTGCTTTATGATCTTACCTGCAAGTTGTATACACGTATTGCTGTCCGGAACCCGAGGCCCCAAAGTGACAGAAATTGGGACAACCGAAGGGGAAGGCGGTGATATGAGGATCACATGTGTTCACGGAGTGTTAATGCTTTGCTCCGGTGCTCTATTAAAAGGAGTACCTTAATTTCCAGCAGATTCCCTAGAGGTCCGGCTGCCACCGGCTGGTAGGACAAAAGATGTTGTGCAAGTTTCTCATTGCGAGCATGTACGACTAAATATGGAACACATGCCTATTGATTGATTAGTACTTGGATACCGTTTTATTACTATCTGCAAATGCCCTGCCTTGATTGTTACATGAGTTTCTCTCATCCATGCAACGCCCGTTCATCCATCCCTGTGCCTACAGTATTTTAATCCTGCTATTTACTATAATCACTACTGCTGTCTTTGTTACTCTGCTGCTGATATTTCACCACTGCTACTGCTATAAAACTGTTACTACTAATAAACTCTTGCGAGCAAGTCTGTTTCCAAGTGCAGCTGAATTGAAAACTCCGCTATTAAGGCTTACAAGTATTCTTTGTCTCCCCTTGTGTCGAATCAATAAATTGGGTTTTACTTCCCGCGAAGACTGTTGCGATCCCCTATACTTGTGGGTTATCAAGACTATTTTCTGGCGCCGTTGTCGGGGAGCATAGCTTTATTTGCAAGTTCACTTGGATTGATATTGTTCGCTGCAAATTCTCCATCATGGGTAAACCTCGCGATACTAAAGTCGCCATATTACCATCCACTACAAGAAAAGGTACAACTCTGAGTACCTCTGCTGCTCTTGATTCACCATCTGTGATAGATAAACTTGTTTCACCACCACATGCTTCACATGCTGGTACTTCTGCTAGATCTGAAAATTCCTCTCATAATTTTGATGATGCTTCTGTTGTGCTTGATAATGATGGTTCATTAGGATCTTTTCTAGATGCTACAATTGCTAGGTCTAGACAAATTGAAAATACTGAAACTCCTAATGAAGATGCTGCTACACCTGTTAATTCACCTGAGTCTGTTGAATACTATAGTGATGATCTTGATGAAGATTATGTAGAACTTGATGATGATTTTATTGATAAATGCAATGCTACTACTGATGCAAGAAAAATTAAAAAGTTGCTTGCACAACATACTGTTAGATATAAACTGTCTCCTGATCCTAAATTTGCCACATCTCCTATAAACATTAAGGGTAAGGATTATGATTTTTCTCTTGATTTGTCTCATATATCTATTGTTGAGAAAACACCTTTTTGTGGTACTGAAAAAGAAAGTGATGTAGAACACATGATTGAGCTATCTACTCTTAGTAGCTTGTTTTCTGATGATGTTAAGAAGCGTACTTATTTCTTTGCTAAAATTTTCCTTTCTCATTAAAGGATGATGCTAAAACTTGGTATAATAGTTTGCCACCTGATTCTATTAATAGTCCAAAAGAATTGATTGATGTTTTCTTCCGGAAATACTTTCCTGCTAGTGCTCAACATATTGCTTTGCGAGAGAATTTATAATTTTGATCGGGAAGATGGAGAGAAATTGCACGAGGCTTGGGCGAGATTTTGCTCTCTTATTAGAGCTCGGCCTGAACATGATTTAGAAAAGCATGATTTACTTGATATATTTTATAGTGGACTAACCATTGAGTCTAGGGCATACCTGGATAGTTGTGCTGGTTGTGTTTTCAGGAAAAGAACTCCAGACGACGCTGAAGAGTTATTGGCTAGAATAGGCCAGAATCATGATGATTGGTCTACACCTGAACCAACCCCGACACCGATATTGAAGAAGAGGGGGATGATTAAATTAAATGATGAAGATATGAGGGAAGCCAAGAAATCTCTTAAAGAGAAAGGCATTAAATCCGAAGATGTGAAGAATTTACCTCCCATAGAAGATTTATGCAAGATCACCCCCCTTCATCCATGATTGAGATTTCCACTATGCTTGCTAATTATTCTTTCAATGGCAAAGTTCCAAAGAAGCTTGGCGACCCATGTATACC
>NC_061510.1:103451103-103484012 GCF_022539505.1 Lolium rigidum
GGAGTCAATCGGGCGACAGTGGGCCTTGTTTCACTACCAGGCGGACCCGAAAGCACAAGCACGCGATCTGTGGCATGTCCGCGCAGACGCAATCCCAACCAAGATTTCTTCTAGGAATGGGATGCTCCTGCCCGCCGGTCCATTTATGTCATGCCACTAGTCAAGATTTTCATGTTCTCCTATCCAGGTGACTACAACAGACCGTCGGTCCATTTGGTTCGTGATGTTGTAGATGCCCTTAGAGAAGCATATTTGATCCAAATGGTTTCAAACTGAATCCGTAAACCTAAATCCTTAAACATAAATGCATAACGATTTGAATACAAATTTCTACAAGTTTAACTCAAACCAGTACATTCAACTTGATTAAACTACTACGATAAACTACATTGCCTTAAAGCTAAACTAAAATCCGTTGTCGCTGATAGAGAAGATCTCATCTATCGCTTTCTTCACAGAGTTGGCGGTGTTAGAGGTGAGGTCAATCACCGGTGCACCCAACAACCTGGCTTCATAGACTTCCCCGTCTTGTTAAGATCCTACGCTTGGTGATCCTCCTTGGCACGGTCCGGATACCGGTGGCGGAGATACTCCACGTCCTTCTCGTCGGTGTGCTCCTCCTTGAGGCACTGCGGGTCTACATGTCCTCCCGAACCTCGCTCGTAGAGGCTAGCTGCCCAGGGGGAGGTTGACCCGCGCCTCCGAGTCGTGGATTCGCACCGACGCAATGTTGTAAGCATGCGCCACCAAGCTTCTTGTGGTGTGGTGCGGTCGCATCCCGCCACTTATGTCCCCCAGCCTGCTGACACACGCCGAGGTACCTCCTCTTTGGTGGTAGCAGGTCGAGGAATCGCGAGGAGGAAGTGCCACCATCACCTCCTTGGGACACACTCTGAATCGGTGGATTTGGGAGGATTTTGGGCTCGTGACAGGGACTGGCGACGAGAGGATCCGGACATATGCGACGCCACATTGAGTTTATGGTGGCGATAGGGGAGGCGTCGAAGTGGATATGGGACGATTTTGGGCTCGTGACGGGGGGGGGGGTTATAACCGTCAGTCTTGTTTAGAGGAGTAAAACAGAACATTTACTCATCTGACCGGTTTTAAGCGATCAGCCGGAGATGCCCTAACAATAGGCTCTGCTGTGACGGTCATTGCTCATTAGCCACGTCTCATCTGCTTTATTTTATTTTTTCGGAGTGTTAGTTAGGTTTAGATTTCTATTTGTACTTTCTCCGTTTATAAAAGAATGTAAAACATTTGTCTAAATTTAGATAAAAAAATGTCTAGATATATTAAAATTTAAAAAAAATTATGATACCCTTTTATGACGGAGATAATATTTATTTCTTAAATTTGGATCCACTCGTGTTTTGGTATTTGGGGGACTTTGAGAGCGAACGATCGATGGGTGTGTACGTTGACGCGTCGGCTCGTTAGTCTGAAGAAAAAAAATCTGGCGCCACGTGGCCCTCCACGGGGATTATCTAATGATTTGGTCCAATTATTGGGCTGGCAAATGATTTGCGCCAGCCGGAAGCTGTCCCAAATTTCCCCTTTACCTTCCTCCTTCCTACGAGTACTACTAGCAGCAGCAGCTGTTCTAATCGCCAGGTCCAGGACCCTCCCGGTCATGGAACAGTCTAGCATGATCTCGACGGAAACGCTTTTGTTCCCTCATTCTTACCGGAACGGTGAATCATACGCAAAAAAGCGGGCGATGAAGGAACCGTGTTTGACAATTTCGCACTACAAAATTCGACAAGTGTTTTCAACGGAAAGTCGTGTCAAACGAAGCAAGAGGAATGAACTGGCTCGGGCAGAAGAGAATTTGAAGACAAAATCCCCTGTTCAAACAAACAATACGAGAGAAGAGAGGCCCAAGTTTGTTGCGCGTACACCACCACATGAACCCCTTTCTTGCCTCTGATCCAACCATTCCAGATTTCCTGTCGCCCATGCATATATATATGTTCTTCAATTTCCTGATCTCGCGCGGGATTATCCGGCCGGATATGCCAACGGTGCTTAGAGCATCTCCACTCGTCCCCCCGACGAGGCCCTCGAGCGACGTTTTTTCCATCCGGACGGCGAAATTCGGCCCAGTCGCGCCCCCGGTTCCTCGTTTTCGTCCGGATTTGGCCCTTAATCCATCCGGCGAGCCCACGCCAACCCCGGCCCCCCGGGGCGCGCTCGGGGACTCCGGACGAAACGAAAGCGCGCGAAACGGCATGTGGACCCGCGTAGTCGGCGACTGGAAAACCAAATCCTGTGATTTTCCCTCCAATTTGCTTGCATTTCCCCATGCCCTCCAATTTGCTTGCATATCCCCATTCTCTCCCGCCGAAATCCCCCAATCTCCTCGTCTTCCAGCCTCCGGTCCTCGGCGGCGTCTTCTCGTCCACCACCACTCTCCTCCTCGTCTTCTCGTCCACCACAATGTCGCCGAAGGCGCCGGCGAGAAGATGCGGAAGAAGAAGACGAAGCCGCCGGGCATGTCGAACGCCGAGTGGGCGGCGGACGAGAAACGGCGCGACGTGGAAACAAGCGCCGTGGCGGAGAGGGTGAAAAGAGCCGCCGCCAAGAGGTCGGCGGAGGCGGCCCAAGACGAACACTTGAGGTTAATCGGCATGGCCTATAGCGGCGGCGTGTTCCCGGCCAATGGCCGACGCAAGGTACAACAAGTTCCCCGTCTTCCTTCTCGCCTTCGCCGTACTCGCCGTCGCCGACCGCCGTGTTCCAAGAGGGCGCCTACGTCCAACCGTCCAAGCCCACACCGTCGCCGCCCGAGCTTGACGTCGGCGTCGGCGGCGGCCTCGTTCGAGGGCACCTCGCCGGCCCTGCGACGAGGGCCGCTCGCGTTCGGTGCGATGGCGGCGCCGAACGAAGAGGAGATCCACGAGATGATCACCTCCGGCTCCGCCGCCGCCGCTGCGAGCCCGGGGTTCTTCATGACCGCCGCCGGCCGCGAGCCCGGGGTTCTTCACGCAAGAGGAGACGAGGGCGACGGCAGCTGTGGCGGCGCGCAACGAGCATCGGGAGGATGTTGCCGACGGAAGCCAAGCCGTCGAAGAAGAAGGCGAGGAAGAAGAAGAGCCAACCGAAGCCGACGCCAACCTCGTCGAAGGGGAAGAAGAAGAGGAAGAAGGACTCGCCACCTGCCGAACCGCGTATCAAATGGACGCCGAAGGAAGAGGAGTGCCTCGCCGAAGCTTGGATGACCGTGTCCACGAACGGCATAATCGGGGCCAATCGGTCGTTCGACACATACCGGTTTCGAGTGAGGCAGGCGTACGAGGAACGCAAGCTCGTCGATCCCTACTTCAACAAGACGAACATGAACGTGTACCGGGGAGACAAGGCAATGGCCACCCATTGGGGGATCATGCGGACGGCGTGCGGCAAATGGCACGGCGTACAGGAGGAGATCGACAAACGGCCGATCGGCGGCCACGACATGGAGCAAAGGGTATGATCCGCCGGCCCTACACCACCGAGGTACATCGTCGTTAGCTGACCCGTATCGCCGTGCTCTTTTTCCCCAGCCTGCGCCGAGCTTTGGACATGTACACGGACGACACCGGCCTGCGGTTCAAGTTCCTCAACGTCTACGCCCGCCTCGAGAAGTGCGAGAAGTGGAAGGAAGTTCGCACGTCCCTCTCGAAAAGCAAGACCGAGCAGTACAACCCCGACGCTCCGCCGGCTTGCGCGGCGGAAGGGCGCCCGAGCTCGGCCGGAAGAAGCGGAAAGAGCTCAAACGGACGGACAATCCCGCCGACAGGATGCAGGCGTCGATCGACAAGTGCTCGGGCCGACTTGAGATCGCACGCCGACGGGAGGAACGACAAGTTCGACGGCAGGTGGCGGGAGATGCTCGCCAACCAAGGCGCCCGGATCGCCCTCGCCGAAGACGACGGTGGCGGCGAAGAAGAGGAACACGGACTTGGCGTTCCTCATGGGCGGCGGCGACATGGAACCGATGGACGAGGAGACGAGGAATTGGTACCGGGGCCACCGCAACGACATCCTCCGAGCCACTACGTCGTCTCCGCCGGCTCCTACCTCGTCTACCTCACCATCTACCTCGTCGACCGCGGGCCGCTTCGACGTCCACCGCCGCCGCCGCTTCATCGTCGCCCGCCGCAGCCGCTTCGGCCACGGCGTGTGAGGAAACCGGTCCGTCGGACACCGCCGTGCCGGCCGGGACTGCCGACGAGCCTGTCTCCGTGTAGTTTCCCTCCGATCGCCGATCCGTGGCCGATCCTTTTGCTCCTTTTGCCGATCAACCGCCCGTACTTGTAGCGCGGGACGGCGATTTGTTTGAATTTAAACTCTATCCGCCGAACTCCGGGTGGACGACTGGAAATATGGTACTCCCCACGACTTAATTTCGTCCAATCCGGCGGTAGTTTCGTCCGGATTTGGGCGTGGGGAGCGCCAACGAGTGGGGATGCTCTTATACCAGCCAACCGTGAGCATCTATCTACCTAGGTTTCTATTGGTACAGTTACTATTGCTTTTGTCTTTGGCAGCAAGCCAAGTTACTGTTTCACCATAAGAAATCTGCGACTGACATTCATCGATTCAGAGTCGTTTGTCACGGTCGCAGTTTGTTTCGTTCCTTGTTTGGATCCTTCTATCTTCACAACTGTCACGGTGCCCGTTTTCCATGGAACAGGTCTGGGGTCGCCCATAATTTGCCTCAGGCCACACGTCACACAACCAAGCACCGGGTGCAGAGCCATGGTCTCCTCTATTAACTCGTTTGAACAACTCTTCCTCAATCCTCATACTATAATGAACCATGTGTATATGGATGCTGTCAAGAAAATATCATGCGTCTGTGTCCGTGTGGTTATCGTGCAACGCATTCTCTGTGTATTTTCTCAGAAGATATCATACCTTTTCCCTACCCCTTCCTCCAAGAAATAATGCTTAGGGCATCTCCAGCGGCGCGACGCATTTTAGCGTCCGCGCGCGTCCGTTTGCGTCGGTCCTTTTGGTCGAAAACGACCGCGCGTCCGTTTGCGTCGGGGTGGCTCCAGCGGCACGACGCATTTTTTTTTGGACGAATCATTTTTTTGAACTGAAACATAATTTACAAAAACTGAAACATAACTTACATACTTGAAAACATAAAAAAAAACCTAAAACGCCTATCGCCGCGCATCGTCGCCGTGTCGCTCCTCGTCGCTCGTCGAGCAAGATGATCTCCGGTACGTCCCACGGCCGGTAGCCATCCGGGGAGCATACGCCGGGCGCGATCGCGGTGCTCGAGGTTGAGGAGGCCGCGGCCGAGGCCGCGGTGGAGGCGCCCGGTGGCCGCGGGCCGTGGCGGCGGATGAGGAGCCCAACCATAAGGCCGTGGCGGCGGTGGGGAGGCGCCCGGACATAAGGCTGTGGCGGCGGCGGGGAGGCGCCCAAGGCCGTGGCGGCGGTGGAGGAGGCGCCGCCGAGTCCGGGAGCGCCCGTCGAAGGGCTTCATCGGCGGACGAAGCTAGGCGGCATGACGGCGGTGGCGTAGCGGGGCAACGGCGGCTGCACCGGCGCGTCGTACTCGGAGACGAGGAGGCCGAGCTTGGCCATCTCGTCGTCCGTCATGTTGTCGGGGAACTCGAAGTTCCGGCCCTCCGCCATGGCCTCGCTGCCATTCGTGGAAGACGAGGCCGACGTAGTCCTCGCTGTCGTCCTTCACCTCCTCGCTATGGTACGCGAGCGCCTCGATGTAGTCGTCGTCGTCGTCGTAGACGGCGTAGGCTTCGTCGTCGTCGTCCTCGTCCTCGCGGTCGTTGTGATGCGGCTGCTCACGTCGCGTCGGCGCCTGCTGACGACGAGCCGGCGGTGCAGGGCCGAAGGGATAATCCCTGTCGCCCATGAAGCCGCCCCGTCGTCCGCCGTCCGTCTCCGTGGACGAGTACGTACGCCAACTCTCCGAGTCGATGGCGTACGCCGGATCGGCGCGGAGGTCCTCCGGCGAGATATCGCCTCCTGCGCCGGATCTCCTTGGTCCGCTCAGGCTCGCGCGCAGGTACTGGAGGGATGGGCACCCGGCGGCAGCTGAGCCGCCAGCCGCCAGGCAGCTGCACGCCGAACCAGGCGTCGCACGGCACCCATTTGCCGTGATGAGCCTCCCCATCGTGACGAGGAGCGCCACCTTCTTGCTGCCGCTGCCGGAGACCTCGAAGTCGTTCTTCTTACCCATGGCGCAGCGGCGGTTGTGGTGCGAGTGGAGCTGTGGGCGAAGGAGCAACGCGGCCGCTGGACTTTTAAGGGCGGCCGCGCACGGGATACGATGCTATTGAAGGCGGCGCAGAAGCCCAGCCCGCCGCCCGCCGCACACGCGCGGAACGGGAAGGCTGCGGCATTCATGGCGAAGGTAGCGGCGCGGACGCGAGGCGCCGACCGCGGAAGCGATGGCCGCGGAAGCGATGCCCTCCATGCGAGCTCGGCGCCAGGCGGGCCCGGTGGAGACTGCAGCGGACACTTTGCGCATCCGCGCAGCGTCCGCCGAGACGCAAACCTGGCGCATATTTGGGCCAGGTTTGCGTCTCCGCGGATGGCCCGGTCACTTTGCGTCGTGCCGCTGGAGAGGATGCCAGACGCATTTACGACCAAAGCGGACGCAAACGGTCTCGCGCCGCTGGAGATGCCCTTACTCCCTGTCCTGTCCTCTCCTCTCCTCTCCGGCCAGCTCGTAACGAGTCCATGGAGGAGTACAAGTTTTTCATTCAGGCCAACAATGGAGGGGCAATTCCATAATATGGAAATGAAACTCGCAGCCCCACGGTTTGACAGGACCCGGCCAATCATGGGGCGACAGCTGGGGGGCACTGCCCTTGGAGGCTATTAACAACCGCGTTGTGCCAATTAACTAGTCCTAATCGGAGCTTAACAAATAAACTAGTCTTACTCGGCTGCTAATGCCGATCGGGCACGCCATGGCTTCCCCCCTATTTAAACCCCCACCCTCCCTTCCTCTCCTCCTCCCCTCCTCCTCGCTCTCTCCCTCTCTGTCCCTGTGTGCCTTCTTCACATTCAGAGCGCTCTTGAAGCCTCGTCTTGCTCCTCGATCGGCTCTGCATCCGCGCCAGTTGCATTGCAGCTCCCCAGCACTCGAGTCGTTAGGTATGCTTGTGTTCTTGCCAAATGTGGCTCCGCCGAACTGCATGTCAGTGATTCACGGGGGAAGGATGATAAAATTGATGAGAAAATTGAAACATGGTTAAAATTGCTGGGAGAATTAATCGAACGACCCGCTGACGATCGATTCTTTCTGCAGCTCTTCTCTCACAGTCCGAATCATGGAGTTCGACGAGCGCTGCCTCATGGTCCAGGAGCCCAAGTTCGACTGCCTCCTCTTCGGTAAGTTCCCCGTTCAAATGCCACTCTCTATTTATCGTATTTCTTAGTTGCTGTTTCTTGCTTTTGCCACTCTGGTTTTCCTTGCGAAATGCGAAGGTTCTGATTATGTTTCTCTGCCTTGGGCGAACTGCAGACCTTGACGACACTCTGTACCCGATGAGCTCGGGGATCTCGTCTCACGTGAAGACGAACATTGAACGCTACATGGTCGAGAAGCTGGGCATCGAGGAGAGCAAGATTGAGAACCTCGGCAATCTGCTGTACAAGAACTACGGCACAACGATGGCCGGCCTTAGGGTAAATATATCGCAACTTCCCTGATCCCACTATTCCTTTACCATCTCTAATAACCGAGCGAGTACTGAATGTTCTGTTCCCTCCCCTGTTTTGATGTCTTCAGGCAATCGGCTACAACTTTGATTACGATGAGTACCACAGGTACAGACAGGAGCACACTAAATCCGCTTTGTCATGCCGATTCTTTGTAGTACTCTGCTCTAACATCTTCTTCGTGTCTGACAGCTTTGTCCATGGAAGGCTGCCCTACGACAACATCAAGCCCGACCCTGTTCTCAAGCACATTCTCAAGAACATGCGCATCCGCAAGCTCGTACGTTCCCTTCCTGAAATCAAGATGAAAGACTCACATGTATGTTTCTCCAAGCTAACGGTTAACGAGCTTTTGACACATGTGTTTCAGATATTCACCAACGGCGACATGATCCATGCCGTGAGAGCGCTACAGAGGCTTGGCCTGGAGGACTGCTTCGAGGGGATCATCTGCTTCGAGACCCTGAACCCGCCGTGCCTGCTGCCTTCGTGCGACCAGGCCGCGCCGGAGATCTTCGACATCGCCGGACACTTCGCCAGGTCAGGCGGCGTCGACGAGCTGCCCAGGACCCCCGTCCTGTGCAAGCCCAACGTCGACGCCATGGAGGCGGCCCTCAGGATCGCCAACGTCAACCCCTACAAGGCGGTATGTACTGACAGCTTCAGTTCCCACAAGTTGCAGCATTTCGGATTCGTGCTTGACCGTGCGCTGACGAAAACTCACTTACTGGCTGCAGATTTTCTTCGAAGACAGCGTGCGCAACATTCAGGCTGGCAAAGTAATCGGTCTCCACACAGTGCTGGTAAGCCTGCGGTTGACGTGCAAACCCTCTGAATTTTTTGTGGCGCATGCGCACCTTGCAAATGGCTAACTCTCCTGTGCTGCGCAGGTTGGCACGTCGCACCGGGTGAAGGGCGCAGATCACGCGCTGGAGAGCATCCACAACATCAGGGAGGCGCTGCCGGAGCTGTGGGAGGAGGCCGAGAAGACGGAGGACGTCCTCTACACCGATCGCGTCACGATCGAGACCTCGGTGACTGCGTAGACGCCGCTCGCTGCCGGTGCACCGTTATCCTGAGATCCAAAACACAGCCCGATTCAACTCCCAGCCTGCCGGACTGGTGACCTTCATGTGAAATTGAGCACTGGCCGGGACAGCAATTTCCTCCAAGACGAAGGGGAGAGTTCAGAAATTCAGGGAAATGCAGCATGCACATCATGCGTGCTGGGCCGGTCCTAGTATATGTATATGTATCCACCAGATCTTTGCTTGTAATTACTACTAGGAGTATAATTATATAATAAAGAGAACGGGGTTTCTTGTATGAGAATTGTTTGTGTTGAGCTGAAGCAATAATGAAGGACTTGGCCAGATGAACATATACTATCTCCTCTTCTGAATAACTGGATATATTGGTGCCCGGAGAAATAGCTGAATATTTCTGCTGTCTCTCGATCGATGCGTCGGAGTCGCGGCAGCTGTTGAGCAAAAGCTTGGGGATATTCCGCGTGGATGGTAGCTGCAGCATCCGTCGTGATACTCCAAAAGGCCACTTATTTGTGGCTTTGGCTTGCAAGCTTTTGCTACTTGGACATGGAAAGCATCCATGTACACACATAAAGAAAAAGAAGCAAAGGGACCGTGCGTGAAGCATGTGAAAAGCCACCAAGTCATCAGCTGTTGGATCACTCGCAGACTTTGGAAACTAGATTACAAACTAGATGTGACGCAAGGACGAAAATACGGGGGGTTTAAGTATGAATTACGGTGTAAGTACCTGATTTCTGGTAAGTCAACATCGTCTTATGTATGTGGACCAAACTTGCAAGCTAGAAGATCAAGGAGAAGGACCAGTATGACTGGAATTAACATATGTATGTGGACCAATCTTGCAAGCTAGCAGATGAAGGAGAAGGACCAGTATGACTGAAATTACATGATGGTTTCAGTAAATTATTTTAACTCGCGTGTTGAAGCTGTGATCGGTAGTAACACAAACCAAAATTAATGTTAGAGTGCAGAGAAGAGCCTAGATCCTACACGTTTAGTTTTTCTGATGCGAGGGATCGGACAAGAAGGCCCGTACTACTTAATCAACAAATGACATGATTGACGAGACCTCCAGTGTCATCTAGTTGTTAAAGTTTAGGACCTTGAGCTTAAATGGGCAATTTTCAGTGTGCAAGTTGCGAAGGGAGACAAAGGCCCCAGAAACGTCACAACATCGAAGGCCCCTTTCGGGTGATACTTACCGGAGCTATTCCTCCTATTTTATAGGTTTATCGTCCAATAATTAACGGCGACCTGGCGCTCGTAAACAGCTTGAAAACAACGCGCAGGTACCGGTGACATCAGGAAGAAATGAGGGAAAGGGACCATCGGTGTTCATTGCCTCCGTTAACAGCTCCTTGTTGGTACTAATTAACTTGTGATGACCACGGAACACATACGGAGTAGATGCTAAATTGTCAACACCCCGATTTCTTACTCGGTTCTGTAGCATCGGCGTGAATCACATGAGAAGTATGAATAGCTCATTAGCTCCTGTCATTGACTTTGCCCAGCTAGCACTATTAAATTAGTCACGAGGGTTCACAACAAAGTCGTCCCATATCTCCATCGATTTATTTCGTGCCACCCTTGCTATCGGGTGCTCCAGTTAGTTGCTCGATCGCTGCCATGGCCTGAATCATGGTGATGGAGGCTCCTGATGACAGCTATCTGCGCAAAACATATCTATGCATGAAATCTCTCTCCTTTCATAAACATATAGTCAAAAGTTAAACCAGGTAAAGTTATATTAGTCTTTTAGAAATAATAACTATTATCTTCTACGATGTGAAATTATCTTATTACATACATTGTTAAATAGATTTTCATACTAAACTTTAATTATTGCTAGTTTTTGTATATACTTGGTCAAAGTTTACTCGATTTAACTCTTGACCAAATTTATGGGACGTATATTAGGGAATAGAGGAAGTATATCGCCGTTGTAGTGTTCATGTACCAACCCAACTTTTCACTTTGGTTTAAAATTTTGAAATACAAAATTTAGGGCCAACAAAAACTTTTTCTGTTTTTAAATCCTTGCATGCATGATTGATATTGCCTTTGAATCTAGAGTAAGTGTGTAGTAGTGCTTGTGAAATTTTCCACTTGTGTGTAAATCCCTAAAACCCTAAAACCCTTTTCACATGTGACACCTTTTTTTATTTCTGGTTTTATTTAATTAAACCTTGCCAAAACCCTTGAGCAAGTGATCATCATTTCATGTGATCATCCAAGATCATGTCACCCTCCATTTTCCCTCCACCATTTCTCCTTCATTCTCTTTCCAATTGCCATTCTAAAAATTCTCCAAGCAAGGACCCCTTGGCTCATCATAATTTGCCCTAGTCTTGCCTTGGATCACACATTGGGGTCTTAATCCCAGAATTCCAAAGAACTGGAAAAATAGGAAAAGTGGCCATGCCGACCATCACACCACCACCCTTTCCTTGCATCTCTCTCTTTCCCCTCCCTCTCCAAACCACCAGCATGGTGGACATATCTCTGACCCAGCTCGACCCCATATCCCCTCTCTAAACTCTCTCACTCTCTACACCACTGCCCACATGTGTGTGCATGCAAATACCATCGTGTGAGTGAGAAGGAGAGTGGAGAGAAGAAGTGGCCGGGGCTGGCTGATGATCATGCAGCACTTGGAATCTTTCCAAACAGATACAGCCAAAAACCCGAGCCTCAACACACCTGCACCTCCCTCATGTCCCCTCCCCTATCGCCCTAGGCAGCCTCTCCCATCATTTCTCACCCATAGCCACCAGCATGGAGACAACCCCCTCCTCTCTTTCCCTGCTGCCCGTGCACGCGAGGCCAACAAGCTACCGACGCTCGCTGCACCCCTCTACCTCTCCTAGACCACCTCCTGTGCTCTCCCTCTCACCGACGCACGCCGCGAACCCCCTATGGGCGGCCAGCACGCCACACCGGACACGCCCATGTCACCCACCTCACGAAACCCTTTCAGTACCAAAAGCCACCATGCCATGGAGGAGAGGAGCTTACGCGTCCCTCACTCTCACAGGCCGCCGCTCCCTTCCCTATCCATGTGCACACGCGTCCGAGCCCGCCGCAGACTTGTTGGAGATATGCCCAAGAGGCAATAATAAAGTGGTTATTATATATCTTCATGTTTATGATAAATGTTTACATACCATGCTATAATTGTATTAACCGAAACATTGATACATGTGTGTTATGTGAACAACAAGGAGTCCCTAGTAAGCCTCTTGTATAACTAGCTTGTTGATTAATAGATGGTCATCGTTTCGTGATCATGAACATTGGATGTTATTAATAACAAGGTTATGTCATTGATGAATGATGTAATGGACACCCAATTAAGCGTAGCATAAGATCACGTCATTAAGTTCATTTGCTATAAGCTTTCAGTACATAGTTACCTAGTCCTTTCGACCATGAGATCATGTAAATCACTTATGCCGGAAGGGTACTTTGATTACATCAAACGCCACTGCGTAAATGGGTGGTTATAAAGGTGGGATTAGGTATTCGGAGAGTATGAGTTGAGGTATATGGATCAACAGTGGGATTTGTCCATCCCGATGACGGATAGATATACTCTGGGCCCTCTCGGTGGAATGTCGTCTAATTAGCTTGCAAGCATATGAATGGTTCATAAGAGACCACATACCATGGTACGAGTAAAGAGTACTTGTCGGAGACGAGGTTGAACAAGGTATAGAGATACCGATGATCAAACCTCAGACAAGTAATATATCGCGCGACAAAGGGAATCGGTATCGTATTTAAATGGTTCAAATCGATCACTAAGTCATCGTTGAATATGTGGGAGCCATTATGGATCTCCAGGTCCCGCTATTGGTTATTGGTCGGAGAGAAGTCTCAACCATGTCTGCATAGTTCACGAACCGTAGGGTGACACACTTAAGGTTTGATGTCGTTTAAAGTAGATATGGAATATGGAATGGAGTTCGAAGTTTTGTTCAGAGTCTCGGATGGGATCCAGGACATCATGAGGAGGTCCGGAATGGTCCGGATAATAAGATTCATATATAGGAAGTCATATTCCAAGTTTGGAAATGATCCGGTGCATTTATGGCAGGTTCTAGAAGGTTCCAGAAAAGTCCGGAAGAAATCACCATGGAAAGTGGAGTCCCGGAGGGACTCCACCTTGCATGGTCGGCCAACCCTAAGGGGGAGGAGTCCCAGGTGGACTCCCCAAGGGTGGCCGGCCAACCCCCCAAGGAAGGGGTGGGAGTCCCACCTTGAGTGGGATTCCCCCCTTGGGTAGGTTTTGTCCCTAAGGCAAGTTTTGGGTTCGGGTCTTATTCGAAGACTTGGAGTCCAACTCCTGGGGGTTTCCACCTATAAAAAGAGGGGCAAGGGGAGGGGGCCGGCCACCCCTAAGCCATGAGTTGGCCGCACCACCCCCTCTCCCCAAACCCTAGCCTCTCCTCCTCCACCACCTCTCCCGCATACGCTTAGGCGAAGCCCTGCCGGAGATCTCCACCACCACCATCACCACGTCATCGTGCTGCCGGGATTCCGAGGAGGATCTACTACTTCCGCTGCCCGCTAGAACGGGGAGAAGGACTTTGTTTTCATCAACACCGAACGTGTGACCGAGTTCGGAGGTGCTGCCCGATTGTGGCACCGTCAAGATCTTCTACGCGCTTTTGAAAGCCGCAAGTGATCATCTTCTGAAACAACGAGATCTAATCTCGTAGGCTTTGGAAATCTTCAAGGGTTAGTCTCGTGATCCCCTCGTTGCTACCATCTTCTAGATTGCATCTTGGCTTGGTTTTCGTTCTTGCGGTAGGAAATTTTTTGTTTTCTATGCTACGAATCCCATCGGTGGTATCAGAGCTGTGTCTATGCATAGATTGGTTGCACGAGTAGAACACAATTGTTTTGTGGGCGTTGATGCTTTGTTGTCTTTAGTTCGAGTACTTTGCATCTTTGTGGCATAGTGGGATGAAGCGGCTCGGGCTAACTTTACATGACCGTGTTCATGAGATTTGCTCCACGCTCGACATGCAACTTGTATTGCATAAGTGGCTTTGCGGTTGTCTGTCTCTCCTACTATAGTGAAGATCCAATTTACTCTTTCTATTGACAACACTAGTATCACCGTTGTGGTTCATGTTCATAGGTAGATTGGATCTTACTCGAAAACCCTAAACCACGTAAAATATGCAAACCAAATTAGAGACGTCTAACTTGTTTTTGCAGGGTTTGGTGATGTGATATGGCCATGATGTGATGATGAATATGTATGATATGATCATTATTGTATTGTGGCAACCTGCATGAGCCTTATGGTTGTCTTTAAATTTCATGTTGAGTAGTATTTCAAAGTAGTTGTAATAGTTGCTACATGAGGTGAACAACTATGAATACGGCGCCATGGACCTTGACGTTACGCCGACGATGATGGAGATCATGCCCGTTGATGATGGAGATCATGTCCGTGCTTTGAAGATGAAGATCGAAGGCGCAAAGACTAAAGGGCCATATCATATCACATATGAATTGCATGTGATGTTAATCCTTTATGCATCTTATTTTGCTTAGATCGCGACGGTAGCATTATAAGATGATCCCTCACATTAATATCAAGATAATAAAGTGTTCTCCCCTCGTATGCACCGTTGCCAAAGTTCATCGTTTCGAAGCATCTCGTGATGATCGGATGTGAGAGATTCTACGTTCACATACAACGGGTGTAAGCCATGTTTGCACACGCGGAATACTTGGGTTTGCTTGACGAGCCTAGCATGTACAGACATGGCCTCGGAACACAAGAAACCGAAAGGTTAAACAAGAGTCATATGGATGATATGATCAACATGTTGATGTTCACCGTTTGAAGCTACATCATCTCACGTGATGATCGGTTTTGGTGTAGTGGATATGGATCGTGTGCCACTTAACAACTATGAGGGATGTTGTATTAAGTGGGAGTTCATTAGTAATTAGATTAAAACATGAACTAATTATCATAAACATAGTTTGAATAGTATTTTGAATTAATTTGTAGAATTGGCATCCGTTTTCTACCATACGCTAGTCTTGTAATTGAGATAAAAATACTGTTAAGTCTGACAAGTAACTTTACGGACTGGTACCGTATTGTTAAAGAATCAAGAAATGATTAAGTACTATTGCAAACTTTTAGTAAACCTCACATTACTGATTCAAAGAACAATGGTTTCAATTAGTACCTAGAATCATCTTGTCTCCGTGAAACTTGAAGTTCAAATCTGTTTGAAAAGTAAGGAGCTGAAAATTTTGTTTTCGAAATAAGCGAGGTATGAGATATATGTGATATCTAAGACCTTGTTGCAAGGTGATAGAATATAATTTGGTGAGACTACATAGACTCATAAATTTTATGGGAATGTATGAAGGTTGAAGACGCAAGACGTCCCAATCCTCCAACTAAGTTGGGCACTAACAATATTCGCATATCCATGAAGTGATTGTCCTTAGTATGCACCGTTGCTAAGACTCGTCGTTTCGAAGCATCACGTGATGATCGGGTGTGATAGATTCTACGTGTGCATACAACGGGTGCAAGCCAGATTTGCACATGCGAATACTGAGGTTAAACTTTACGAGCCTAGCATGTACAGACATGGTCTCGGAAAGTCGTCATGATATGGTGGATAAAATTATGAGTGAAATTGTTCATCATATTACAAAGTTACTAATAGTGAAACCTGGAACACTTGTCATATGATGATCAACTTCAAAGTAAGAACCTCAAGGTTATTGGTATTTGACCAATGGACCTAGAAGTTATTGGAGGTAAAGTGTTTTCTGAGAATGAGGAAAGCTAAAAGAGAAACTACAAAAGATATTGTGGCAGAAAGAAAGAAAAGACTAGAAAGTCTAGCTCAGGAGTATATAAATGATATACATGTTATAGATGTATTCCTTGTTTGGTCACATAATGAAATTCTTGGGTATTTGTACCAGATTGGTTGGTATAAGATGTCATACAATATAACGCAATATAAGAATATGATGGTGATACGTCTCCGACGTATCGATAATTTCTTATGTTCCATGCCACATTATTGATGATATCTACATGTTTTATGCATACTTTATGTCATATTTATGCATTTTCCGGCACTAACCTATTGACGAGATGCCGAAGGGCCAGTTGATGTTTTCTGCTGTTTTTGGTTTCAGAAATCCTAGTAAGGAAATATTCTCGGAATCGGACGAAATCAACGCCCAGCATCCTATTTTTCCACGAAGCTTCCAGAACACCCGAGAGCCACCGTAGGGAGCCCCGGTGGGCCCAGATGATAGGGCGGCGCGGCCGGGGCCTGGGCCGCGCCCCCCTGTTGTGTCGTCGCCTCGTCAGCCTTCCGACTCCGCCTCTTCGCCTATATAAAGGTCCCTGACCTAAAACCTCGATACGAAAAAGCCACGGTACGAGAAACCTTCCAGAGCCGCCGCCATCGCGAAGCCAAGATCTGGGGGACATGAGTCTCTGTTCCGGTACGCCACCGGGACGGGGAAGTGCCCCCGGAAGGCTCCTCCATCGACACCACCACCATCTACATCAACGCTTCTGTCTCCCATGAGGAGGGAGTAGTTCTCCATCGAGGCTCGGGGCTGTACCGGTAGCTATGTGGTTCATCTCTCTCCTATGTACTTCAATACAATAATCTCATGAGCTGCTTTACATGATTGAGATTCATATGATGATGCTTGTAATCTAGATGTCATTATGCTAGTCAAGTGGGTTTTACTTATGTGATCTCCGGAGACTCCTTGTCCCACGTGTGTAAAGGTGACAGTGTGTGCACCGTGTGGGTCTCTTAGGCTATATTTCACAGAATACTTATTCACTGTTATGAATGGCATAGTGAAGTGCTTATTTATATCCCTTTATGATTGCAATGTGTTTTGTATCACAATTTATCTGTATGCTACTCTAGTGATGTTATTAAAGTAGTTTATTCCTCCTGCACGGTGTAATGGTGACAGTGTGTGCATCGTGTAGTACTTGGCGTAGGCTATGATTGTGATCTCTTGTAGATTATGAAGTTAACTATTGCTATGATGGTATTGATGTGATCTATGCCTCCTTTCGTAGCGTGAAGGTGACAGATGTGCATGCTATGTTAGTACTTGGTTTGGTTATGTTGATCCGTCATGCACTCTAAGGTTATTTAAACATGAACATCGAATATTGTGGAGCTTGTTAACTCCGGCATTGAGGGTTCGTGTAATCCTACACGAGTTAGTGGTGTTCATCATCCAACAAGAGAGTGTAGAGTCTAGCATCTATTTATTTATTCTGTTATGTGATCAAAGTTGAGAGTGTCCACTAGTGAAAGTATGATCCCTAGGCCTTGTTCCTAAATACTGCTACCGCTGCTTGTTTACTGTTTTACTGCATCTTTACTTCCTGCAATATTACCACCATCAACCACACGCCAGCAAGCACTTTTCTGGCGCCGTTACTTCTGCTTATACTTATTCATACCACTTGTATTTCACTATCTCTTCGCCGCACTAGTGCACCTATTAGGTGTGTTGGGGACACAAGAGACTTCTTGCTTTGTGGTTGCAGGGTTGCTTGAGAGGGATATCTTTGACCTCTTCCTCCCTGAGTTCGATAAACCTTGGGTGATCCACTTATGGGAAACTTGCTGCTGTTCTACAAACCTCTGCTCTTGGAGTCCCAACACTGTCTACAAGAATAGAAGCACCCGTAGACATCAAGCACTTTTCTGGCGCCGTTGCCGGGGAGGAAAGGTAAAAGGCACTCATACTCCGGTCCCAGGTAAAGTACTTTTCTGGCACCGTTGTGTGTGTGCTCGAAGCTATTTCCTTTAGATCCTGCAATTGCATCTTTTTGTTTCTTGTTTACACTAGTTTGGCATAATGGACAACAATGAGCTTCTTATTCTATTTCCTGATTTAAGACATGGATGGTTTGATGCGAAAATTAAAAAACCCATGGAACATATTAGTATGAACACTTTGAATACCATTGTTGCTAATGATATAGAAAGTTCTAAGCTTGGGGAAGCTGGTTCTGATGAGCATGATCTTTTTAGTCCCCCAAGCATTGAGGAGAAAATTTACTTTGATGATACTTTGCCTCGTATTTATGATGATTATAATGATAGTAGTATTTTAGTACCGCCTGTTATGGAGGATAAATTTGATTATGATTACAATATGCCTCCTATATTTGATGATGAAAATAATAATGATAGCTACTTTGTTGAATTTGCTCCCACTATTACCAATAAAATTGACTATGCTTATGTGGAGGGTAATGGCACTTTTATGCATGTGAATAAAGATGTTTTATGTGATACTTATATTGTTGAGTTTCCTCATGATGCTACTGGATATTATTATGAGAGAGGAAAATATGGTTGTAGAAATTTTCATGTTACTAAAACACCTCTCTATATGCTGAAATTTTTGAAGTTACACTTGTTTTATCTTTCTATGCTTGTTGCATCATGCTTCATGAATTTTTTTATTTACAAGATTCCTTTTCATAGGAAGCATGTTAGGCTTAAATGTGTTTTGAATTTTCCTATTGATGCTCTCTTTTTCTTCAAATACTATCTCTTGCGAGTGCATCATTAAAACTACTGAGCCCATCTTAATGGCTATAAAGAAAGAACTTCTTGGGAGATAACCCATGTGTTTATTTTACTACAGTAATTTTGTTTTTTATTTTGAGTCTTGGAAGTTGTTACTACTGTAGCAACCTCTCCTTATCTTAGTTTTATTGCATTGTTGTGCCAAGTAAAGTCTTTGATAGTAAGGTTCATACTAGATTTGGATTACTGCGCAGAAACAGATTTCTTTGCTGTCACGAATCTGGGCCTAATTCTCTGTTGGTAACTCAGAAAATTATGCCAAATTATGTGAGTGATCCTCAGATATGTACGCAACTTTCATTCAATTTGAGAATTTTCATCTGAGCAAGTCTGGTGCCTCAATAAAATTCGTCTTTACGAACTGTTCTGTTTTGATAGATTCTGCCTTTTATTTCGCATTGCCTCGTTTTGATATGCTTGATGGATTTTTCTATTCCATTGACTTTCAGTAGCTTTGTGCAATGTCCAGAAGTGTTAAGAATGATTATGTCACCTCTGAACATGTAAATTTTAATTGTGCACTAACCCTCTAATGAGTTGTTTTGAGTTTGGTGTGGAGGAAGTTTTCAAGGATCAAGAGAGGGAGATGATACAATATGATCAAGGAGAGTGAAAGCTCTAAGCTTGGGGATGCCCCCGTGGTTCATCCCTGGATATTTCAAGAAGACTCAAGCATCTAAGCTTGGGGATGCCCAAGGCATCCCCTTCTTCATCGACAACTTATCAGGTTTCTTCTCTTGAAACTATATTTTTATTCGGTCACATCTTATGTACTTTACTTGGAGCGTCTGTGTGCTTTTATTTTTGTTTGTGTTTGAATAAGATCTGATCCATCATGCTTGTGTGGGAGAGAGACAAGCTCCGCTGGTTCATATGAACACTTGTGTTCTTCGCTTTATCTTTTAATGTTCATGGCGAAGATTGAACTGCTTCGTTAATTGTTATATGGTTGGAAACATAAAATGCTGCATGTGGTAAATGGTATAATGTCTTGAATAATGTGATACTTGGCAATTGTTGTGCTCATATAGATCATGTTTAAGCTCTTGCATCATGTACCTTGTACCCATTAATGAAGAACTACATAGAGCTTGTTAAAATTTGGTTTGCATAATTGGTCTCTCTAAGGTCTAGATAATTTCTAGTATTGGTTTGAACAACAAGGAAGACGGTGTAGAGTCTTATAATGTTTACAATATGTCTTTTATGTGAGTTTTGCTGCACCGGTTCATCCTTGTGTTTGTTTCAAATAACCTTGCTAGCCTAAACCTTGTATCGAGAGGGAATACTTCTCATGCATCCAAAATCCTTGAGCCAACCACTATGCCATTTGTGTCCACCATACCTACCTACTACATGGTATTTCTCCGCCATTCCAAAGTAAATTGCTTGAGTGCTACCTTTAAAATTTCTATCCTTTACCTTTGCAATATATAGCTGATGGGACAAATAGCCTAAAAACTATTGTGGTATTGAATATGTACTTATGCACTTTATCTCTTATTAAGTTGCTTGTTGTGCGATAACCATGTTCTTGGGGACGCCATCAACTACTCTTTGTTGAATATCATGTGAGTTGCTATGCATGTCCGTCTTGTCTGAAGTAAGGGAGATTTACCACTCATTTAATGGTTAGAGCATGCATAATGTTAGAGAAGAACATTGGGCCGCTAACTAAAGCCATGATCCATGGTGGAAGTTTCAGTTTTGGACAAATATCCTCAATCTCATATGAGAACATTAATTGTTGCTAATTGCTTATGCATTAAAGAGGAGTCCATTATTTGTTGTCTATGTTGTCCCGGTATGGATGTCTAAGTTGAGAATAATCAAAAGCGAGAAATCCAATGCGAGCTTTCTCCTTAGACCTTTGTACAAGGCGGCATAGAGGTACCCCTTTGTGACACTTGGTTAAAACATGTGTATTGCGATGATAATCCCGGTAATCCGAGCTAATTAGGACAAGGTGCGGGCACTATTAGTATACTATGCATGAGGCTTGCAACTTGTAAGATATAATTTACATAACACATATGCTTTATTACTACCGTTGACAAAATTGTTTCTTGTTTTCAAAACCAAAGCTCTAGCACAAATATAGCAATCAATGCGTCCCTCTGCGAAGGGCCTTTCTTTTACTTTTATGTTGAGTCAGTTCACCTATCTCTCTCTCCACCTCAAGAAGCAAACATTTGTGTGAACTGTGCATTGATTCCTACATACTTGCATATTGCACTTGTTATATTACTTTACATTGACAATATCCATGAGATATACATGTTATAAGTTGAAAGCAACCGCTGAAACTTAATCTTCCTTTGTGTTGCTTCAATACCTTTACTTTGATTTATTGCTTTATGAGTTAACTCTTATGCAAGACTTATTGATGCTTGTCTTGAAAGTACTATTCATGAAAAGTCTTTGCTTTATGATTCATTTGATTACTCATGTCATTACCATTGTTTTGATCGCTGCATTCATTACATATGCTTACAATAGTATGATCAAGGTTATGATGGCATGTCACTCCGTAAATTATCTTTGTTATCGTTTACCTGCTCGGGACGAGCAGGAACTAAGCTTGGGGATGCTGATACGTCTCCGACGTATCGATAATTTCTTATGTTCCATGCCACACTATTGATGATATCTACATGTTTTATGCGTACTTTATGTCATATTTATGCATTTTCCGGCACTAACCTATTGACGAGATGCCGAAGGGCCAGTTGTTGTTTTCTGCTGTTTTTGGTTTCAGAAATCCTAGTAAGGAAATATTCTCGGAATCGGACGAAATCAGCGCCTAGCATCCTATTTTTCCACGAAGCTTCCAGAACACCCGAGAGCCACCAGAGGGGAGCCCTGGTGGGCCCAGATGATAGGGCGGCGCGGCCAGGGCCTGGGCCGCGCCCCCCTGTTGTGTCGTCGCCTTGTCAGCCTTCCGACTCCGCCTCTTTGCCTATATAAAGGTCCCTGACCTAAAACCTCGATACGAAAAAGCCACGGTACGAGAAACCTTCCAGAGCCGCCGCCATCGCGAAGCCAAGATCTGGGGGACAGGAGTCTCTGTTCCGGCACGCAGCCGGGACGGGGAAGTGCCCCGGAAGGCTCCTCCATCGACACCATCGCCATCTTCATCAACGCTGATGTCTCCCATGAGGAGGGAGTAGTTCTCCATCGAGGCTCGGGGCTGTACCGGTAGCTATGTGGTTCATCTCTCTCCTATGTACTTCAATACAATAATCTCATGAGCTGCTTTACATGATTGATATTCATATGATGATGCTTGTAATCTAGATGTCATTATGCTAGTCAAGTGGGTTTTACTTATGTGATCTCCGGAGACTCCTTGTCCCACGTGTGTAAAGGTGACAGTGTGAGCACCGTGTGGGTCTCTTAGGCTATATTTCACAGAATACTTATTCACTGTTATGAATGGCATAGTGAAGTGCTTATTTATATCCCTTTATGATTGCAATGTGTTTTGTATCACAATTTATCTCGTATGCTACTCTAGTGATGTTATTAAAGTAGTTTATTCCTCCCGCACGGTGTAATGGTGACAAGTGTGTGCATCGTGTAGTACTTGGCGTAGGCTATGATTGTGATCTCTTGTAGATTATGAAGTTAACTATTGCTATGATGGTATTGATGTGATCTATGCCTCCTTTCGTAGCGTGAAGGTGACGAGTGTGCATGCTATGTTAGTACTTGTTTGGTTATGTTGATCTGTCATGCACTCTAAGGTTATTTAAACATGAACATCGAATATTGTGGAGCTTGTTAACTCCGGACCGAGGGTTCGTGTAATCCTACACAGTTAGTGGTGTTCATCATCCAACAAGAGAGTGTAGAGTCTAGCATCTATTTATTTATTCTGTTATGTCATCAAAGTTGAGAGTGTCCACTAGTGAAAGTATGATCCCTAGGCCTTGTTCCTAAATATCGCTACCGCTGCTTGTTTACTGTTTTACTGCATCTTTACTTCCTGCAATATTACCACCATCAACCACACGCCAGCAAGCACTTTTCTGGCGCCGTTACTACTGCTTATACTTATTCATACCACTTAAGGGAAACTTGCTGCTGTTCTACAAACCTCTGCTCTTGGAGGCCCAACACTGTCTACAAGAATAGAAGCACCCGTAGACATCAGATGGTCTAAGTGACTAATAAGGAATATGGTAATAATGCACGTCTGGAACATAATAAAGTGTTATATGCTTGTCGTTGGCATTCTACCTAGCCCTTAGAATTTATAACAAAAGAACTTAATAATTGTTATTTTGCTCTGGTCAAATGAAAACAATGAGTTGTTCAAATTATGACATTACTCCATGTACGATGGATAAGTTATTATAAATCTTAATGGTGAAACACACATACATAACACTGACGCTAAAATGCCATAAGGCAATTGATTTGAATTCCACTTATTTGTGGAACCGCTATTTAGGTCATGTTAGAGAGGAACGCATGAAGGAACTCCATGCAGATGGATTTTTGGAGTCATTTGATTTTTGAATCGTTTGGCGCTTGCAAATCTTTTCTAAAAGAGAATGAGTAAAATACCGTTCATAGGCCAAGAGTTGAACGGGCAACTAACTTAGTGGAAACATACATGATGATGTATGTGGTTCACTCGGGCATAGTTGTGTGCGGGAGATTCTTCTACTTCATGAAAACTTCCAACAATGAATTGAGTATATAAATGTGGATATATTCGATAAGGAAGAAGTTTGAAACATTTGAATGGATTCAAATAAAATTCAGCATGAACTAGAAATCATCGTAATAGAAAAGTCAAATATCTATGATTGGATCATGGTGGAAATATTTGAATTACGAGTTTTAGCGAACATCTAAGAGAGTTATGAAATTGTTCTACAACTCACGTTTCTTGGAGTATCATAGTGATGATGGAGTATCCGAGAGATGTATCCAAACCTTGTTGGATCAATGATGAGATAAAATATTGATGCCATTATATTTTTGTGAATTATGCTTTAGAGACTACCGCTTTTACACTAAATAGAGCATCATCAGGATCCGTTGAAATGATACCATACACGTTATGGCATGGGTATAAACCATAATAGTCCTTTCTTTAAATTTTGGTCTAAGAGTTTACAACAAAAATCGGATGAATGTCTTTGTTGGTTATCCCAAAGAATTGATTGGGAATTCTTTTCACTATGAAGTAAAAGACAAAAGTGTTTGTTAATGTTACTTGCTTATTTCCAAGAAATTGTTTTCTAGTGAAGTATTTGAGTGGGAGGACAATAGAACTTGATAAGGTTTATGAACCTAGGCATAATGATCAGAGTAGCGCAGCATCGGAAATGGTTCCGGAAGCGGCCACGACGATCATGGCTTCCATGACTACAAAGTGTTTTAGCCATGGAGATCGAAGTACTTATTGAACCTTGTAGGTATGGTTTACTTTGTGATCAAATAAATGATTTGTGGACAAATGATTGATTTTGAACAATGATAAACCAACTACAAACAAAGAAGTTATGATGGGCCCTGACTCCATTAAAATGGCCATGCGCCATGAAATCCATGATAGATGAATACTTTTTGAAAGTAAATGGATCTATAAAATTGATGGACTTGGATGGAATATCCTTGAAGAAGCTCGACTTGTCGAAAAGTTGTTTACGACAAAGTTCAAAGAGTTGACTACGATAAGATTAGATCTTCCGTAGCAATACTTATAGTCTATGTGGATTATTCTAGTAATCGCTACATATTTCTTTTATGAGATATGCTAGTAGGATGGCAAAATACATTACTTAACGGAAGTGTGTATTAAAGGTGTATACAAGATACAACCAAGAGTTTTGCTAGTTCGTGGAATACTAGATAGGTATACGAACTTCAATTGGATGAAGTGAGTATCGCGGAGTTGGAATCTTCACTAGATGAAATAGTCAAAGAGTTTTTGATTTCATCAGAAACGATGAAGATGCTTGCATTTGCAAGAAATTAAGTGGGAGCGCTGAGACATATTTATAGTACTTTATGTAAATGACATATAGTTGGTTATAAATGATGTAATTATATACTTGATTAAAAGGTTTCATTGAGAATTAACTTCAATGAAAGGAAATGGACTAAAACATATTTAGTGTCAAGATCTATAAAGATAGATTGAAACACATAATAAGTTTAAAGTCAAAGTACATGAGTGATTATAGATCACGAATAATATGTACAAAATCAGATGTCCTGTGCTCTAAAGTGTTATGAGCATGTACTAGAATGATTCATGTGATGATCATTGGACGACAGTAAGAATATCCTTGAGTACTTTAGAAGAACTAAGGATATATATTTATATAAGTTTTTGTATGGGGTAATGACAAACAAATCGTTGTAAAGTGTTGCACCGATATTAGTTTGATCACATATAAAAATAAATTTCAATCTCAAATTAGGCTAAGTGTTGTTTAAAAGGTAGCACAATGAGCTAGAAGTTGTCTATCCTAGATTTAGATGAGTTCTAAATGTTGTGACGGATTCTACAAACGAAGGCGAGTATGTCATTGTTTTGACAATGACTGATCGAGGATGTTAAGTCAAGAAGTTCTTTGAGAACTTGGTGTAGTTCCGATAGTGTCAGAACTTTGAAGCTATATTGTGTGTGACAATATTAGTGACATATTTCAGACCGCGGAATTAAGGTTCCACCAGAAGACCAAACATATTTAATGCCGACTCATTTGGAAAATGAGTGATGCGTTAAGACGTAAATGAATTGCAAAATACATACGTTTCTGAGCATGTCAGATCCGTTGACTAAAACCTCTCCCGTGAGCGAGAACATGATAAAGCACTTGGAAGGCCAAGGTGTTATATCTTTACAAATATAAACTAGATTATTGACTCTAGTGCAAGTGGGAGACTGTTGGAGATATTCCCAAGTGGCAATAATAAAGTGGTTATTATATATCTTCATGTTTATGATAAATGTTTACATACCATGCTATAATTGTATTAACCGAAACATTGATACATGTGTGTTATGTGAACAACAAGGAGTCCCTAGTAAGCCTCTTGTATAACTAGCTTGTTGATTAATAGATGGTCATCGTTTCGTGATCATGAACATTGGATGTTATTAATAACAAGGTTATGTCATTGATGAATGATGTAATGGACACATCCAATTAAGCGTAGCATAAGATCACGTCATTAAGTTCATTTGCTATAAGCTTTCAATACATAGTTACCTAGTCCTTTCGACCATGAGATCATGTAAATCACTTATGCCGGAAGGGTACTTTGATTACATCAAACGCCACTGCGTAAATGGGTGGTTATAAAGGTGAGATTAGGTATTCGGAAAGTATGAGTTGAGGCATATGGATCAACAGTGGGATTTGTCCATCCCGATGACGGATAGATATACTCTGGGCCCTCTCGGTGGAATGTCGTCTAATTAGCTTGCAAGCATATGAATGGTTCATAAGAGACCACATACCATGGTACGAGTAAAGAGTACTTGTCGGAGACGAGATTGAACAAGGTATAGAGATACCGATGATCAAACCTCAGACAAGTAATATATCGCGCGACAAAGGGAATCGGTATCGTATGTAAATGGTTCAAATCGATCACTAAGTCATCGTTGAATATGTGGGAGCCATTATGGATCTCCAGGTCCCGCTATTGGTTATTGGTCGGAGAGAAGTCTCAACCATGTCTGCATAGTTCACGAACCGTAGGGTGACACACTTAAGTTTTGATGTCGTTTAAAGTAGATATGGAATATGGAATGGAGTTCGAAGTTTTGTTCGGAGTCTCGGATGGGATCCAGGACATCATGAGGAGGTCCAGAATGGTCCGGAGAATAAGATTCATATATAAGAAGTCATATTCCAAGTTTGGAAATGATCCGGTGCATTTATGGCAGGTTCTAGAAGGTTCTAGAAAAGTCCGGAAGAAATCACCATGGAAAGTGGAGTCCCGGAGGGACTCCACCTTGCATGGCCGGCCAAATCTAAGGGGGAGGAGTCCCAGGTGGACTCCCCAAGGGTGGCCGGCCAACCCCCCAAGGAAGGGGTGGGAGTCCCACCTTGAGTGGGATTCCCCCCTTGGGTAGGTTTTGTCCCTAAGGCAAGTTTTGGGTTCGGGTCTTATTCGAAGACTTGGAGTCCAACTCTTGGGGGTTTCCACCTATAAAAAGAGGGGCAAGGGGAGGGGGGCGGCCACCCCTAAGCCATGAGTTGGCCGCACCACCCCCCTCTCCCCAAACCCTAGCCTCTCCTCCTCCACCACCTCTCCCGCATACGCTTAGGTGAAGCCCTGCCGGAGATCTCCACCACCACCGTCACCACGCCGTCGTGCTGCCGGGATTCCGAGGAGGATCTACTACTTCCGCTGCCCGCTGGAACGGGGAGAAGGACGTTGTCTTCATCAACACCGAACGTGTCACCGAGTACGGAGGTGCTGCCCGATTGTGGCACCGTCAAGATCTTCTACGCGCTTTTGATAGCGGCAAGTGATCATCTTTTGCAACAACGAGATCTAATCTCGTAGGCTTTGGAAATCTTCAAGGGTTAGTCTCGTGATCCCCTCGTTGCTAGCATCTTCTAGATTGCATCTTGGCTTGGTTTTCGTTCTTGCGGTAGAAATTTTTTTGTTTTCTATGCTACGAATCCCATCAAGACCTTCTGTCGAACAGCTGGCAGAGTCGACGGGACTCGACCGTGCACGCCAGCACCTCACGCCCCCGACACGCCCACCTCCCTCCAAAACCCTACGCCATGTCTCAGACACGTAGCGCTCCGCCCCTCTCGACCAATCCATCGCTAATCTCTGGCACGCGTCGCAAGTTCGTACTATCTCTTTTGCGTCCTCAATTGTTGTCAACCAGTAGAATCCTGCTCGAAAGACTTTGGCTGCAATAGCTCGACTGCTTGCGTGGTGACCACATATTCCCTCATGCAATCCTTTAGGATTATTCTTCCTTCTTCTGGTGTCACACACCTTTGCAAGACGCCTGAAATACTTCGCTTATATAACTCCCCTTTGACCACTGTGAAAGCTTTGGATCGTCGAATAACTCGCCTTGCTTCGACTGGATCGTCGGGTATTTCCTTCCTGAGGATATATGATATGTACGCTTGCATCCAAGGAACTTCTATCATCATCACAAGTTCTTGGTCCTCTTCATCCTCCATGGTTTCTTTGGGAGACGCCGAAGTTTTTCCTTCTTTTGCTTTTTTCTGCACCTTCTTCGGCTTCGTTGATCTCTCCGCTATTTCTTCCCAAAACACGCCTGGCGGGATTGGGAGGCACTGTGACCCGATGTTTGCGAGGACGTCGGCTTCATCATTGCTCAGTCTACTGATATGATTTACCTCGCATCCATCAAACAGCTTCTCCAGCTCATTTTATACCTCCTTGTATGCTATCATGCTATCATTGAATGCATCACATTGGTTCATAACTTGCTGAGCTACCAATTGTGAGTCGCCAAAGATTTTTAGTCGAGTTGCACCGCACGCTTTCGCCATCTTCATCCCGTGTATAAGGGCTTCATATTCTGCTTCATTGTTGGATGCGTTTGGAAACGTCATCCGTAGGACATACTTCAACTTGTCGCCTTCAGGTGATATGAGTATCACTCCTGCGCCAGCTCCTTCCACTCTCTTGGACCCGTCGAAGTTCATTGTCCAAGTTCTCGACAAATCTGGGGTCCCGTGTTTTGCAGCTCCATCCACTCTGCGATGAAATCTGGCAAAACTTGCGACTTGATTGCCTTTCTTTTTTCATACGTGATGTCCCGAGGGGAAAGTTCTATTCCCCAAAGGGAGACACGCCCTGTAGCTTCTGGATTGTTTAGTATATTTGAGAGTGGTGCTTCATTGACTACTATTATCGGGTGTGCCGAAAAATAGTGGCGCAACTTTCTTGCTGTTGTAATTACTCCATATGCTAGTTTCTGGTACTACGGGTACCGCTGTTTGGACGGCGATAAAACTTCACTAATGAAATATACCGGTCTTTGCACTCCATGGAGTTTTCCTTCTTCTTCTCTTTCGACAACTAGCACCGTGCTAACCACCTGTGGCGTGGCTGCGATGTACAGCAGGAGAGGTTCCTTTTCCTTTGGCGCCACCAAGATTGGTGGTGTCGAGATTTTGCGTTTCAGATCCTCGAAAGCTCTATCGGCTTCTTCGTTCCACTGAAATTTCTCCCCTTGTTTTATCAATGCGTAGAACGGTAGTGCTTTTTCTCCCAGCCTGGCGACGAATCTACTCAAAGCTGCAACTCGCCCAGTTAATTGCTGTATTTCTTTTAACTTAGTTGGCTTCCTCATTGTTACGATGGCTTGTATTTTGTCGGGGTTTGCCTCAATCCCTCTTGCTGAAACTAAGAACCCGAGGAGTTCTCCTGCTGGGACGCCGAAAGAGCATTTCGTCGGGTTCAGCTTGATGCAGAATTTGTCGAGGTTATCAAAAGTTTCCTTGAGATCTTCGATCAATGTTGTCCCCTTTCTTGACGTTATGACTACGTCATCGATGTATACTTGCACGTTTTTTCCAATCTGTGTTGCCAAACACTTCTGCATCATCCTCTGATACGTTGCTCCCGCGTTTTTCAACCCGAAGGGCATTGTTTTATAACAAAATACGCCATACGGTGTGATGAACACTGTTTTGGCTTCGTCGTCTTCTTTTAATCTGATCTGGTTATAACCGGAGTATGCGTCCGTAAAGGAAAGACGTTCACATCCCGCCGTGGAGTCGATAATCTGATCGATCCTTGGGAGGGGAAAGTGATCCTTTGGACAATGTTTATTGAGACACGTAAAGTCGACACACATGCGAAGGACTTTAGTGTTTTTCTTTGGCACCATCACTGGGTTAGCTACCCAAGTGGCTTCGGTGGATATCTCTTTGATGAAACCAGCTTCTCTGAGTCGATCAATTTCTGATAGCATAGCTTTGCGGTTTGGTTCCGAAAAACGTCGCAAAGGTTGTTTGATTGGTCTCGCTAGTGGATCCAAGTTAAGGTGGTGCTCGGCAAGTTCCCTGGGTACTCCTGGCATGTCAGCTGGACACCATGCGAAGATTTTCCAGTTCTCACGGAGGAACTTGACGAGCGCGCTTTCCTATGCGAGGTCCATGTCATTTGCAATGGATGTCGTCTTTTTGGATCCGTCGGGTGAATCTGCACCTCCTTAGAATTTTTCTCAGTGTTGAAAGTTGATTCTTTATTTGGCCTTGCAACGTCTGGCAGTACGTCGTAGTCAGTCATGAGCCTTGATGCCAAATACTCAGCTTGCATCCCGAAAGTTTCTGATAGTCGATGAAAATCCTTGTCACATTTATCGGCTAGGGCGAAGTGATACGTCTCCGACGTATCGATAATTTCTTATGTTCTATGCCATATTATTGATGATACCTACATGTTTTATGCACACTTTATGTCATATTCGTGCATTTTCTGGAACTAACCTATTAACAAGATGCCGAAGTGCCGGTTCTCGTTTTCTGCTGTTTTTGGTTTCGAAATCCTAGTAACAAAATATTCTCGGAATTGGACGAAACAAAGACCCGGGGCCTATTTCGCCATGAACCTTCCGAAGACCGAAGAGCATACGAAGCGGGGCCACGAGGTGGCCAAACCACATGGCGGCGCGGCCAGGCGGGGGCCCGCGCCGCCCTGTGGTGTGGGCCCCTCGTCGGGCCCCGACTCGCCCTTCCGCCTACTTAAAGCCTCCGTCGCGAAACCCCCGAGGCGAAAAACCACGATACGGAAAACCTTACCGAGACGCCGCCGCCGCCGATCCCATCTCGGGGGATTCCGGAGATCTCCTCCGGCACCCCGCCGGAGAGGGGATTCATCTCCCGGAGGACTCTACACCGCCATGGTCGCCTCCGGAGTGATGAGTGAGTAGTTCACCCCTGGACTATGGGTCCATAGCAGTAGCTAGATGGTTGTCTTCTCCTCATTGTGCTTCATTGTTGGATCTTGTGAGCTGCCTAACATGATCAAGATCATCTATCCGTAATACTCTATGTTGTGTTTGTCGGGATCCGATGGATAGAGAATACCATGTTATGTTAATTATCAAGTTATTACATATGTGTTGTTTATGATCTTGCATGCTCTCCGTTACTAGTAGAGGCTCTGGCCAAGTTTTTGCTTTTAACTCCAAGAGGGAGTATTTATTCTCGATAGTGGGTTCATGCCTGCATTGACACCTGGGACAGTGACAGAAAGTTCTAAGGTTGTGTTGTGCTGTTGCCACTAGGGATAAAACATTGGCGCTATGTCCGAGGATGTAGTTGTTGATTACATTACGCACCATACTTAATGCAATTGTCTGTTGCTTTGCAACTTAATACTAGAAGGGGTTCGGATGATAACCTGAAGGTGGACTTTTTAGGCATAGATGCAGTTGGATGGTGGTCTATGTACTTTGTCGTAATGCCCAATTAAATCTCACTATACTTATCATGCCATGTATGTGCATTGTTATGCCCTCTCTATTTGTCAATTGCCCGACTGTAATTTGTTCACCCAACATGCTTTTATCTTATGGGAGAGACACCTCTAGTGAACTGTGGACCCCGGTCCATTCCTTTAATACTGAAATACAAATCTGCTGCAATACTTGTTTTTACTGTTTTCTTGCAAACAATCATCTTCCAAACAATTCGGTTAATCCTTTGTTACAGCAAGCCGGTGAGATTGACAACCTCACTGTTTCGTTGGGGCAAAGTACTTTGGTTGTGTTGTGCAGGTTCCACGTTGGCGCCGGAATCTCTGGTGTTGCGCCGCACTACATCCCGCCGCCATCAACCTTCAACGTGCTTCTTGGCTCCTACTGGTTCGATTAAACCTTGGTTTCTTATCGAGGGAAACTTGCCGCTGTGCGCATCACACCTTCCTCTTGGGGTTCCCAACGGACGTGTCAACTACACGCATCAAGCAAATTTCCGGCGCCGTTGCCGGGGAGATCAAGACACGCCGCAAGGGGAGTCTCCACTTCTCAATCTCTTTACTTTGTTTTTGTCTTGCTTTATTTTATTTACTACTTTGTTTGCTGCATTATATCAAAACACAAAAAAATTAGTTGCTAGCTTTACTTTATTTACTATCTTGTTTGCTATATCAAAAACACAAAAAAATTAGTTACTTGTTTTACTTTACTTAATATCATGCATGTTTTTATTTCACTAGTTAAGCATACTGGAAAACAACAAAAATATGAGAGATCTTTATGAACTTTATCTTGAATTAGGACATGATGTGTTTGAAGAGAGAATTAAAAAACCCATGGAACTTTATATGCATGCTAATGGGAATGTTATTACTATGGATGCTTTGAACACCATTGTTGCTAATGCTATGGAAAATTCTAAGCTTGGGGAAGCCGGCTCGATGAGCATGATCTTTTTAGTCCCCCAAGCATTGAGGAGAAAATTTTCTTTTATGATTACAATATGCCTCCTATATATGATGATAGCCACTTTGTTGAATTTGCTCCCACTACAACTAACAAAATTGATTATGCTTACGTGGAGAGTAATAATTTTATGCATGAGACTCGTGATAAAAATGCTTTATGTGATAGTTACATTGTTGAGTTTGCTCATGATGCTACTGAAAATTATTATGAGAGAGGAAAATGTGGTTTTAGAAATTTTCATGTTACTAAAACACCTCTCTATGTGTTGAAATTTTTGAAGCTACACTTGTTTTATCTTCCTATGCTTGTTACTTTGCTTTTCATGAACTTGTTTATTTACAAGATTACTATGCATAGGAAGCATTTTAGACTTAAATGTGTTTTGAATTTGCCTCTTGATGCTCTCTTTTGCTTCAAATACTATTTCTTGCGAGTGCATCATTAAAACTGCTGAGCCCATCTTAATGGCTATAAAGAAAGAACTTCTTGGGAGATAACCCATGTGTTATTTTGCTACAGTACTTTGTTTTATATTTGTGTCTTGGAAGTTGTTTACTACTGTAGCAACCTCTCCTTATTTTAGTTTTATGTTTTGTTGTGCCAAGTAAAGTCTTTGATAGTAAAGTAAGTACTAGATTTGGATTACTGCGCAGTTCCAGCATTTCTTTGCTGTCACGAATCTGGGTCTACCTCCCTGTAGGTAGCTCAGAAAATTAAGCCAATTTACGTGCATAATCCTCAGATATGTACGCAACTTTCATTCAATTTGAGCATTTTCATTTGAGCAAGTCTGGTGGCCTAATAAAATCCATCTTTACGGATCTGTTCTGTTTTGACAGATTCTGCCTTTTATTTTGCATTGCCTCTTTCGCTATGTTGGATGAATTTCTTTGATCCATTAATGTCCAAGTAGCTTTATGCAATGTCCAGAAGTGTTAAGAATGATTGTGTCACCTCTGAACATGTGAATTTTTATTATGCACTAACCCTCTAATGAGTTGTTTCGAGTTTGGTGTGGAGGAAGTTTTCAAGGATCAAGAGAGGAGTATGATGCAATATGATCAAGGAGAGTGAAAGCTC
>NC_061510.1:103788650-103884737 GCF_022539505.1 Lolium rigidum
TACACGCCATCACTCTTCATCTTCTTGCTTTATGCACCAATTAAGAGAGCATAGTTGTCATTCTGAGTATAATGTGCATAGTCCCAAAAAATTATTATTGATTGATTCATGATTATGATATTGCTTGTTATTAAATTACTTGTATCTAGTCACCCTTTGAACTTTAAAGGTATCGTGGCATTTATGTTTTGCTACTTCATAAGGGACAAGCTGAGTACAAATTTGCTATGTTTTCTCTATTCTCATAAACAAACAGTTGCTTTCAATGCACAATTATTCATGATCCTTTGTTTGAGTTGCTCCTCATGTTATAACATAGTTGCTTTCAATGCTATCATGCCTATGTTTAAGCACTTTGATCCCAGCTAACAATGATTTTACAATAACTTGATCAAGATTGTGTTGGTTGCATGTCACCTCAAAAATTATTTTTGTTATCACTTACCTACTCGAGGACGAGCAGGAGTTAAGCTTGGGGATGCTGATACGTTGCAAAGGTATCTATAATTTTTGATGCTCCATGCTTGTTTTACACCAATTTGTATATGTTTTGCTGACACTTCGTTGCACTTTTATACATTTTCCGGCACTAACCTATTAACAAGATGCCACAGTGTTAGTTCCCTATTTTATGTTGTTTTGTATTTCAGCAAATTTTTACATGAAATATTCTCAGAATTGGACGAAACAAAAGCCGAAGATCTTATTTTTTGTAACGAAGATGAAGTCCAGAGGGGGAACGAAGAGGCGCCACAGGGCGGCCAGACCAGGCCTAGGCGCAACCCATGCCCTGGCCGCGCCTAGGGGTGGTCTGGGGCCACCTAGCCTCCATTGACCTCGCCCTTCCGCCTATAAGAAGCCTCCCGACGCGTGAACCCTAAAAAAATCAGCCTCCGTCCATAAAAAGTTCTGTAGCTCCGCCACCGCCGAAGACAAGAAGTCTCTGTTCCGGCACCCTGCTGGGACGGGAAATTGCCCCCGGAGCCTTTCACCATCGACTCCACCGCCATATTCATCGTTGTTGCTGACTCCCATGATGAGGAGTGAGTAGCTCTCCCCCGAGGCTGAGGGCTTTACCGGTAGCTATGTGGTCTATCTATCTCTCCATGTATGATATTTTTGTGATCATGAGCTTTGTAATCTAGTTGAATAAGTAGATGTTATTCTTCAACTATTGTGCAACTCAAGTGGTTTTATTATGTGATCTCCGGGACACCTTGTCCAACGGTGTGAAGATGACAGTGTGCACACCGTGTTTGTTTCTTAAACTTAATTTACAGAAATACTTATGAATTGTGTTGTCTAGTTAGTACCATCTTTGTATGCTCAAAGTGACAGTGTGGGGCGTCCATAGATTGGGAATGCGGACTTTAAGGAATGCTTATGCAGCCCTACGCAGTGAATTTGTGTTTGTTATCAAACCGGAGAGTGGTTCAGAGTAGCGTAGTGAAGAGATAATATCTATGTATTCAATTATGGTATCATTGTTGAGAGTCTCCACTAGTGAAAGTATGATCCCTAGGCCTTATTTCTAAGCATTGAAACACCGTTTACAACCAGTTCTGCTGCATGTTTGCTTGCTGCCATTTTTATTTTAGATTGCAATTATCACTCATAATCGTCCATATTACTTGTATTTCACTATCTCTTCACTGAACTAGTGCACCTATACACCTGACAAGTGTATTGGGTGTGTTGGGGACACAAGAGACTTCTTGTATCAGAATTGCAGGGTTGCTTGAGAGGGATATATTTGACATCTACCTCCCCGAGTTCGATAAACCTTGGGTGATCCACTTAAGGGAAACTTGTTGATGTTCTACAAACCTCTGCACTTGGAGGCCCAACACTGTCTACAAGAATAGAAGCGTGCGTAGACATCAGGGGTCATATCTATATGGGGTTTTAGGTCAAAAGAAGTCGGTTCGCAACCAAATTAGACGATCGACAACGAAAAGAGACCGGGTGGCCCCACCCCCTTGTTGGGTGCGCCACCTGCCCTCTTTTGGGCCTCCAGGCCCTCCAGGTTAGGTCCAAGTGCACATACTACATCTCTTGATGAAAAAATGACGCCCCCGAAATCCTAGCTCAATTTGACTCTGTATATTTCTCTAAAAGTGAAAAATACACAAAACAGTGGTTTACTGTTCTACAGAGTTATAATCCAAGTAAAGGGGATCTTTTGTAAATCCTCATTAATCAATACTTCCTCCGTTCCTTTCTATAGTGCCTATAGATTTTTGGCATTTGTTTCAGAATATAAGGTTGTAGCTTAGCTTTTTTTCAATTACCCCTCCCCGTTCAGCTCCCAAATCGTTCAGCTCGCAAATTTATTATGGTAAGTTAGGAAGATATGGATTGCCCAAATTTTATGTTGATCTCAAATCGTTTAGCTAGGGGTCTTGTGTAAAAAATACTCTTGCGCTAATTTCCGTGCCAAAAAACTATAGGCACTATAATATAAAATGAAACAGAGGGAGTATAAAACATGAAAATAACATCATATATATTGCCAATATGTGGAAATATGTGTTAATAAAATAAAAAAGTTCATGTATGTATTTTACATGCATCACTTAGTTCAGTGGTGGCAATGTTCTCAGTTGAATACATGGTATGATTCATGTAATGTAAATCTTTTTTCCTTATTAGTACATGGTTGTGCAACCTTTTCCAGGCTGCGTCTATTTTCACGATTGAGCTGAATATTTTTCCTACAAATGCTCAAGTGGGCATCATCAGAGGCTTGGTGTCAAGCAGCGGTATCTTTGACCTGAGCTACTATTGCGGTAGGGAGTCCTCCCGCTTGGGTTGGTCTGCTCGGTCGGGTTATTGGGCGGTGCCCGTTCCTTCGATCTGTTGTTGCTGCTACAGAGAGTCCAAGTTTGTTCGTTCGCTTTTTTCCTATTGTTTTTCCTTATGTTTACCTTTATTTATTTTCTTCTTTCTGCATTGGTTCATCTGAGTGGATGCCTTGTTTCTTTATATGCTTTTTCTGTAGTTTGTCGCTTACCGTGAGTTTCCAACAAAGTACACCTGGTATTCGCATGGCCAGAGGTAGGTGAAGAGGACATGTGGTTTTATGCTGGGGAGAATTCGGCATGTGCATCGGTCTACCAAATAGTTGTTCTGTATGCGGATGTTGCTTATGGTTGTTCTTAGTGCAAGCAGTTTTGAGGATGCAGGCATCATGTGCGCTTTACCCATGTTACATACTGTGGAACGTGTCAGGCTGGAGGTCTTTAAGATGATCACAGTGAGTGGTCGCGGTTGTTTAACGTGACTGTTGTGTGGGCTACGCCGCCTCAGCTCAAGCATCTCTTTGTCACCATCTTGATGTATTGTGATGCGGGAGATGCTCGACATCTGTTTGTCACCATCTTTATGTATTGTGATGTGGGAAATGCTCCGAAGCTCTTTGAGAAGTAATGGAGGTACTTGGTTGATGACATCGTTTATGTTCAGAGGCAGTCTCTGCAGAATCAGCTCTACGACATTACTTGCAGCTTTGCCATTGAGATATCTTCTTAAGGAGCATGGCCGGTTGTTTGTAATAATAACGGGCGTTCTCTTGCTTCTTATAATCTTCCATCTGTTAGTTTAGGCCGTTGACATGGTGATCGCATTTGTTTTCATACAAATGTGCTCAATTTCTATCGTTACTATCCGGGTCATGGGGTGTTATTAGGCTGGCTTGCTACTGTAGCGATGTCTTCCTATATTAGTAGCACACCAATGTTTGTTTTGTTATCTGTGTTAACGACATTGGCTTATCACGAGTCCAGTCGAGAATCTATATTCACCGCCTACTATGAATCAATTTTTCATCAAACTTTCTTGGTTCTTTATGTTGCCATTTCATTTTGTTTGTGCGTTTGTACTATATGTGCCTCATGCATTTCGATTTGTGTGTTTGTTCTATATGTGCCTCATGTATTTCGATCAGACTAACTAACTTATGTTAGTGTATATAGAATGAACGAAATCTGCGCAGAATGTTGCCTAGCAGGATAACTAGAGTAAATGAGTAGGTACAGGCGAGCTATACCCAAAATTCCACAACGTGGGATAGGCGGCGCGGCGAAGCGCGTCTATCCTTCTAGCACCATGTAAATGCCCCTCAGTCCCTCACGTTGCTGCTCATATAGTACGTAGGAAAACTATGTTTTAGTGATGTCATAAACATATCTACCAAAACTGAAAGGTCCATGAAAACTCCAAAACCTACCTAACCTTTCGTGAATGTGTTTCTTGTAGTTTATTTTTCTACTGTTTCTAGTTAAGTACATATTTTTGTCAGTGCTGTTTGTAATTAACAATGTCAGCCTAGAAGGTCTATATGTAGGTCAATTGAACGTAGCGGTTGGTGACGGTGGTGGGTGACGATGGCTACAGCGTCGCCTCACAAGGGCGGTCCACCCCACAGTGGTACTTGATTAGCTAGTTTATTATTGTCACCAGCCGCGTTGATGCAGATCGACGTTTGAAGTTGAACCCGTCCCATTTTTGCGAGTGAGCGGAAGGATTTATTGGCCTCCCATCAGAGGAAGAAATGATGTGCAGCCGCCCGCTTCTTCGATCTCGCCTACCAGCATAGCTTGCCATGTGCTGCTTCGATGTTTCTCCCGAGAAACATGCTGATGATGCTGCAGGACCATTGCAATTCGCAATCAGTTCAAAGAAAACTTGATTCCGGCCGGTGCATGAGGCGAGATCTGGCTACCGTTTCTTCACGCTTCATTCCGCTGAGAACAGCGCACAATGAATTAAGTACAGCCCACCAAGTTGCCAGTAAATCGGTGTAGTCTAATTCTGATGATTTCTTCAGGCGCTGACAAAAGAAAGCGGTTGCAGCAGCGAGTACGTACGCAAACGGTGGTTAATGGCAAAGCCGGCAAGTCGGCAGGTTTCATGCATTGGTGTGCATGGTTTTTGCTGGCTCTCTCGGCATGCAAGTGGCAGCTCGCTAGGTAGCAAGCGGTTGCTTTTCCGAGTGCTCGAGTCCAAGTTGGGCAGGTAAAAGAGGTGGCATGACACACGTGAAGAACAAGTCTCGTTCTACCGACGGCTGCAGCTAGCCAGCTCCCAGGTCCCAGCCAATGCCAGGGTTTACCTATTCAGTCGGTAATCTTGACGGCTCGAAGCTGCGAATAATCATGTAAGATACTCATGTTGCTGATGGTGAAAGACTAATTCTCTATACAACTCGGAAAGAAAAAGACTCATCGAAGCGGGAACGTATAGATGGAAGTGGTCATTTTCGCGCAAGAAGGCCATGAGGTAGAAGGTTCTGTTCTACTCCCTTCGTTCTGTAATTCTTATTGTACGTGGTTAAATTATGAAACCGAGGAAGTTGCTAGCATGGCACCGCGGTGTTGTGGGCGTAGTAGACGCATCTGTTTGACCCGGACTGTGGAGGGAGCAGCCGTTTTGGACTCGCCGACGCCCCGCGCGCGCGTTCTCACTCGCGCGCTTGATCATGATCACGCGTTGACGCGACATGCACTGGGGGCTTCTGTAAGGAATAGACTCCCTTTCCATGCATACTACGTATATTGTTTATTTAACTTTTTTGGATGATCGGATATGTTCTGTGACAGGTGCCACTGCGTCAACAGCAAAATATTCTTGGAAGGATCGATAACAAAGTACGTATTTGCAACGAAAGGGAAGCACCCCTTCTCTTCTGCTCTTCGTGGCAGCATCGCTGAGTGCTGGAAAACCTTTCGGTGGTGTGGTGACTGCTGAGACTACGAGTCCTCAATTCTAACTGGATTTCTCTTCAGTATACTGCGGAGTGCAGGCCTCAAGCCCTCAATGATCAGTGCGGAAGAAAAAACACAGGGCGAGGCCTCATTGTTGCTGTTTTGCTGCACCGACGACTGGCCCATGTAAGCATCGACCCTAAACAGCACGGGAGCTACTCTAGTCAAATCCTATACACCGACCAGATCGGTGTGTACGGCATGCCGCACACCCCTGGTCTCGGTAAAGGGCCCGGCCCATTCCGGCCTTTTCCTTCCTTTTCCGTTTTCTCTTTATTCTTTCTCTTTTATTTTTTGTTTCTTTTTCCTGTTTTTGTTTCATTTTTTCATTTTCCTTTTTTTCTCAAATTCGTAAAATGTACAAAGTTAAAAAATGTTCAATTTTGAATACTATTCAAACAATAAAAAATTAAAAATGTTGAAACTAAAAAATGTTGAAACTTAAAAAATGTTCAAATCTATAAAATGTTCAAAGTTAAAAAATTGTTCGTATTTGAAAAATCTTCATATCGAAAAATGTTCAAATTTAAAATACGTTTATGTTCAAAAATGTTAAATTTTAAAGAAAATTCAAAATTTTCAAAAATGTTTAATCTAAAAAAATGTCTAAATTTGAAAAAGTTTAAATTCTGAAATTGTTTTTTATTTTTTTAAAAAACAATTTTCTAAAAGAAGTAATAAAAATTAAAACTTTGGAATTTTAAAATAAACGGATTTAAAAATATTTATGCTTTTTAAATAACGAAAATATGTAAATGGAAAAGAAAAGAAGAAAAAGAAAAAGAAAAACGCACTTACCTGATGGGCCGCGGCCCACTATAGAACCGCCGGGTCGGGGGTGTGCGGCACCCCATCCGCACCGACCCGGTCGGTGTATAGCACCTCCCGCTACTCTATGCCATCGGATCCTATACACGGCCAATACCGCGTGCCGCACACCCCGCGCGGGGTACGGGCCAACCCAGTTAGGTTCACAGCGTGTGCTTTTTTTCAATTTCTGTTCTGCTTTTTTTCTTCCATGTCTTTTCTGTTTCTTTTTATTCAAAGATAAAAAAAGTTAAAATCACTTCCTCCGTTCCTTTCTATAATGCCTATTTTTGGCTTTTGTTTCACAATATAAGGTTCTAGCGTGGCTTTTTCAGTTACCCCCTCCACCGGTCAACTCCTGCACGACATGCATGAAAAAAAATCCATACAAATTTGGAAAAAGTGAAGCTTTTAAAAAATGTTTATTTTTTTATTAAAAAAAATCATATTTTGGAAAATATGGAGATCTAAAAGGTTTAAATTCAAAAAAATTGAAAAAAACATCTTGAAAATTGTTCAAGTTGTAAAAGTGTTCAAAACAAAAGGTTAAATTCTAAAATGTTCAAATATAAAAATTGTTCATAATTGAAAACTGTTCAGATTCAAAAAAAATGTTTAAATTTGAAAACTGTCCAAATTTGTAATTATTCATTTTTTAAAAATAGTAGATAATAAATGGAGAGTGGATTTTGTACACCCACGCATGGGTGTGGGTGTTTCCGGCACCGTCCATTGTGCTTTGAGATTCGGATAAAAAGAGGAAAGAGAAAGGAATCTTTCCATCTACCATGGTGGGCACGAATCTCAAGGAATAAATGGACGGTGATGGAAACACCCACACCCATGCGTGGGTGTACAAAAGTATTTCTCTAAATGGTAATAAAAATGAAAAAAGTAAGCTGCATCATACCAAACGAAAACAGTTCGAGCAGTAACCACGAACGTGGGCCAGGCCCAAATAGGTCCGGGGTTGGGCAGACCGACTGCGCTCTGCACACCAGCGCCACCGGCGTTGTTTAGTTGGGCCGCGGCCCAACAAAAGCAGGTATATTTTCTTTTTCCCTATTCTTTTCGCTTTTTTACTGCTATTTTAGTTCTTCTTGTTTTTTCGTTTTCAAAAAAATTAAAATTTTAATCTAAATTTCTTTCTAAAAATTAAATTTTAAAATTGAATATTTTTTGAATCTGTACATATTTTAAATTTTAAGATTTTGAAAAATATTTTTTATATATGAACATTTCACAAATTTTGAAAAAATTTCAAATATAAACATTTTTTGAATTAAAATAATTTTCAAATTTGAACATTTCTAAAATATAAACGTATTTTGAATTTAATAATTTCAAACTCGAATGTTTTTTGAATTTGAACAATTTTCAAATTTTCAAATTTAAACAAGAAGGAAAAAAGTATCAAAAAATAAAATAAATAAAAAAGGAAATGAAGAAACAAACAAAAAGAAAGAAATAATCAGAAACAGAAAACAAAAAAGATGAAAATCACCAAAATGGGCTAGGCCCAATACCCGACCAGGGATGTGCGGTGCTTTGTAAGCACCGACCTGATCGGTGTATAGGATTGGCCAACCGCACCAATCTAGCTGAAGTTCCCAACCCTACCCATGGACCTTCACAACAATAGGAAAGGTTGAGTGTAAGTTCAATCCAACCATACCGAGTCCATGTTAGCCCACAACTTGGCAGGCCAGGATATGTTTCATCCCGTAGGACTAGCAAAAGACCAACCACCCTGGAAAAAAAAGCAAACTACCGACCTTCCAAACATATTTGCGTAGCTAGAGCACTTCCATGCTGAAAATTGTCGCATGTGGTGCAGATCTCTGCAGTAAAGCACATGTACTTCACAATGCATATTTTTTTAAACGGGGTAAAAGATTTGCCTCAATTTATTATTACTCTGGTTTCTAAATGTAAGTTTTTCTTATATTTCAAAAAAATTGTAGTAATTAAGAAGAAGTGTTTTCACAAGATTGTCTGAATTACAAAAAGATACAAAAGATTACTCTCTTAGCATTATTTCACCCAAGCGTTTAGCGCATGTGGTAACCCACAACTGGGCTTTCTTCTTAATTTTCTATAACATTACGAGAGGACATGCTTGCTTGCTGTGGAACACATGTCATTCCGCTAATTCGCAAATCCCAAGTGACAAATCACGAGAGGGTGGCGATGTCCTTGCGGTTTGGAATGTAGCCATTAGTCATCATGCTCTACCAATCCTTGACTGAGAGCCCAGTCCATTGGGTTGGTTGGATGCCCTGGATGCCCATCCGATTCTTTATAGATTGTAAAAGACTGATGGTGTAGAGATAGTTGACAAAGATATGATGAACCAACTTCGTAGTTTGCTTGCGAAGTGGGCGTAAAACCGCAATTTCTCCATCCTCTTTTTTGCAACCGGTCCACCATCCAAATCCTATTTTACGCAAAGAGCCAAGAAGTAAAAAAAAAACATTGGGGTGGGGGCAAGATTTCCACACCGTTTTGTGCATATGGATGTTGTGGACCCAAAAATTGCACGTCATGCACCAACTTGGCAGAGTAATCCCAATTCACCGTGAGCTCTTAACTAATGCCATCCCCCAAATTTTCTTCAAGTTGAACACTTCGCAAGGCAATCCAAAGCTCCACAAATTGGGAAAGATGCTCCATAGTGAAATTTTAACCTAAAAGCCCTTTCCCAACTCAAGCATTGTCCTTCATGGCTTGATTAAGCTTCCACGATTTCCTCTTTCAATAGCAAGGATGAGAGGAAAAAATTTCTTAGGCTTTCTCCCTTGCTACCATGGAGCCTCCCAAAAAGGGGTCTTGCAACCATTCCCAATTGTGATGTGGGTGGCGGCATAGAAGATGTTCATGTCATCCATATGGAGGATTGTTTACCGGAACCCACCCAAATTTTCGAAGGGTCCTTCCACTTAAGCCACGGCCAACGGAGACGTGGCACCGTCACAAACTTGTCCAAAAGCATCATGCCTAGGCCACCAAGATATTTAGGGAGGAACACCGTTTCCCAATAATTGATCTTACACTTACCGCTGAAGGTGGTATCTTTTACGAAAGAAAATATCTATCATCTTATTAATAAACTTCACGGTAACCGAGAGAACCACAACCGGAGTCAAGTAGTATGTAGCTTGGGAGGACATGATGGAATTAACAAGAGCGGTGCGGCCGGCCATTGTGATATATTTCGCATCTCAGGTTGGGAGCTTCCCGGCGCGTTTATCTTCGAGGTGTAGGAAGTCGACCCTTTTAAGCAACTATATCGAAAAGAGGTAGCCCAAGGCACTTTAATGGAAGTACATGTAGACCGAAAACTAGAGTGCAAACATATTAATAGGAGAGTAAATACACACTAAAAAGAGTAAAAGTATAGGACATGGTGTTTCTACACCCGGGTCCATATGCACCTTTTATTTGAAATTCATATTAAACATATTTACAAATGTAAAAAAAAATACAAATAAAAATGCCTCGTGTATCCATGACTTGTTACATGCTCACAAAGTTGTTTCAGAAAAAATCGATATGTTTTATGCCCTGTGCAAAAAAGACAAATTTTTGGTGCTAAAGTAGTCTATTTCTCTAGGCATTATTTGTCTTTTTTACACAGGGTACAAAAATTGTCGATTTTATGTGAAACTTTATGTGCACACATAGAACATGTCTCTCTATATGATAAAAAATTCTAAATTTTTTGCGTTTTTGAAATATGCTATGTACATACCGGATAGGGTGTCAAGGTGGGATCCCAGTGGGATGTCATTTTGTACTATGTAGTTCAAATTTTGATGTCAAAATTTGTACTAGAAAAATCAAATTATACTACAAGTGGGACAAAAGTGGGATCCCACTTGACACCCTTAATACCGGATGCATATGCATCCATGATCATTTTTCGTTTTCCAAAAAGTACACCGTAAACAAAGTACAAGTACATTAAAAAAATAGTGTACATACGCTGAAAACTGAAATACAAGTACAATGAAACCGGAGTACAAATAAAGTAAACACCCGAGTACATACACATTAGTTACAGAAGTACTTTCTTATAAAAACCTATGACACGAGGTATAGTTTTAAAGATCTCCGGGGAGCACAATGGTGAAGACCGCTCGTAATTCAGATAAAGGGTTCATAATATATTTCATTTTGAATTTGGAAAATTTGACTTTCATGCCTTCGGTGCATCATAAAACCTGGGAATATAAATGGATTTTGTTCCACCCGCCTCCCTAACCATGCCAGCGTCACGGCAAAGGACACTCACGTTATCTGTTCAGGAGAAACAAATTAATGCCCCAAAAATTGAAGTACAAGCCTACTATTTTTAGAAGTAGAAAAAGTTCATGAAACCTATCAATCTAGTATTGAATATCTAGACACGAGAAACAAATACGGTCTAAAGATATTTCATTTTAAAATTTGAAATCTAAAAAATAAATGCAAGTTCAACTCGTCATCTGGTTGGAGGACAAATCCCACCAAAACGGACACTTGTCAAATATTCCATGCGCAACATATCATAATTAGAGAGAAAACAAATAAACCTTTGCAAAGATCGATCTTTTTCTAGAAATTACCATATTCATCACATCTTATATTAGACATGTCCAAGGGACGAGCCTAGGCACTTCACGACCCCTCACTTAAATGGGCCTAGCACAACACGACCCATATAGAATGAGACGTGCCATGCCAGGACTGGGCTTCGGATGGAAGCACAGCACGACCCATTTAGTAATTAGGCCGGACCATTAAGCCTTTCAGGTTTTTCTGAAAAAATCCGGGAAAAAACAAAATCGTTAGAAAAAGGCCGATCTTCGTTAAGGAAAGATAACTCGCTCCGCACGCGACAAGTGGCACGCTATGATGCAAAAAAAACCTCTGGGAAGTGGTCTCCCTGCTCGTCATGTATTGTAAGGGAAGCAATGTGGGGATGAGTGAGGAGAGGACAGGGGGAGCTACGTTGTATCAGTTTTTACCTTTATTTTCTAGATTTGTTTTTTTAAATGAAATATTTTGAGAACCGTAAGTTCAAATTACGATCTATTTTCACTTTTGAGATACTCGCGTCGAGATCTTCAAAACTAGATTTCATATTGATAGGTTTCCAAAAATGTTTTTTCCGTACTTCCAATATTAGTATGATTGTAATTGTGGTGTGTACCTAACTGTACTCGTGCTTCAACTAATAAGTACTTCTGTTTTTAGTGTATTTGATGCAGTTTTTCCCTTTACTCAGTAACTGTACTTACTCGTGTGCGCCACTATACCTGTGCTTCTGTACCAGTACTTTCTTGTGTGCGCGACTATATTTCTGTACATGTAGTTGCTCGTGTGCATCACTGTACTTCTGTACATGTACTCGCTCGTGGGCGCGATTGTACTCGCTCATGGGGGCAATTGTACTCGCTCGTATGCGCGACTGTACTTGCTCGTGTGTGCGATCGTACTTGTACTCGCTCGTGTATGTAATTATACTCGTTCTCTATATGCAACTGTACTCGAGTTTTCAATGATTTGTACTCATCTTTCAGTATATTCGTAGTTTCGGGTGTACGCGTAGTTTTGATATACTTTGAAGTACTTGTACTTTAGTTCTTGTGTAGCTATTTTGTACTTTGTAGATCGAAACTGTGCGTAGATACTCGTACCTGCTAACGTGGTAGCATAGAAAAATTATCATTGTTCGCTACTTGTACGTGGGTGGCGGGTGGGGCATGTTCTAGCTAGGCATGTTCCTAGGGATGACAATAGGTACCCATGACCCGCGTACCTGTCGGGTAAAAACCCAATAAAAGTATGAGTATGGGTTAAAATATTACCTATGGGTTTGTAAATGGGAAATTATCATACCCATCGGATAGAGAGGGTATGGGTATGGGATGGTAGAACCCATACCCACATACCCATTTACCCATCTAAATTTAACTAGTGAGTCATTGTAATATTCTAAACTACTTAATTTTCCCCCTAATCACGCCTTCACGTTGGCAGGCTGAACCTCACGCTTTCCGGTCTCACAATCGCTAGTAGGTTAGTGAGTATTAGACCCCTATTTAGGATCAGTTCACCTTCTGTCATATTTTTTGATCATTTTAATGTGTTGTAAGCATGGGTATTTTTTACCCGTGGGTACCATTTACTTTGTCGGGTGACGGGTATGGGAAAAACTTATACCCATTGACGGATATGGGTACGGGTGACGGGTAAGATTTAAGGTGATGGGTACGGGTATGGGATGGCTCAACCCGTACTCATACCCTGCGGGTGCCATCCGATGTTCCTGCGAAAGTATGCGCGCCATCGGCTCCCTGGCTGTTTGTACGTATGGCCGCGCGATGTTCCGCGACAAACAACATGCCACGTGTCGATCGTGGACTGCATCAGCGCGTGGAATTGGACCTTCGTGAAGTTAGCTTTTTTTATAGTGGTACCCAGGAGAAAATATAGAAAGGTACGTGTTGTGTTGGGCCTGTACGTGGGCTTCCAGATGCGGCCCAGGCACTGCCAGGAGTGCCGTGGGCCAGGCGCAGCCCGTGTAGCCACATGCTGGGCTGGGCACATGTGCTGGTGGGCCAGTCCGGGAAACCATTGTCCAATTTTATCTTTGTAATAAACCTCAGAAAAGTTTCTAAAAAAAACCTCAGAAAAAAAGTTGACACATAAAACAAAAGAGCTATATACATCGGGGGTACCACAACTTGCACGCTACGTGCAGTTTAGTCCCAGAACTTGAAAATGGGGAAGCCGGGGTACCAGAACTTGCATATCGGGTTGGTTAGGTTGACATGGGCTGCAGCGTGGACACGTGTCCGCCGTGGTGGCAGTTGACACACGCTGGTGACTCTATATTTCGCAAAAAACCCCCTATTTCTACTAATGTTGATTATAGAGGTCACCTGGTCAACCGAAGAAGCAAAATCGAGTTCCCGTTCCCCAACCCGAAATCCACACGAGCGGAGGCGACCGTGAGCGGCAAGATTGACGGTGTCCGGCGAGTGAGGAGATTGGGGGCAGCGCGGCCGAGCATGGGATCGTGGAGTTTTTCCAGGTGGATTCGATTCGCAAGTTCGATGGCCAGCACCACGAGCTCGTAGATGTCGTGAGTGGCGGAAGCGGCAGCGCAGACGACGGGGAGGTGGAGGAAGAGGAAAAGCTCAAGCTCGAGCTGGAGATATCCTAGTCCAAGAAGCAGCAGCATGCACTGGCATCGGCGTCGGGTTGTATCCTGATGACAAGGACGTACAACCGGACCAGCTTCAGACTATACGCCTAGACAGGTGAGGGCAAACACCAGTATACATGAACTTTCCCATCCCTCTCACAACCCAGACTCATCAATACATTCAGTAGACCAAGTTTGAGCACAACAATTGTCAAAAAATGCAGTAGATGCACAAACATATTTCAGGTTCCGTCTTAATCCGCAGAAAAACCCATTGTGGCACACTTCAACTGAGAAAAGATCACAATTCTCACCTGCATTGAGCACTGTAGCAAATATTTAGTCAGAGAAATTAGTTGCATAGATGGGGCAAATTTTTGGAGATGAACATGCCAAAATTTAGGATTAGTTGCTATGACCAAAAGACATATTTTAGGGAGACACATTGTAGCACCAGGTAAAGGTAGATGTGAATTGCAAACAATAGTAAATGGTGTGTTCTTTTATAAACAGAGAACAATTACGAATATTACTTACGAGTGAAACAAGGCCTATACATGTATTTACCCAACTAAGATATTCCACATATATTTGCCCCAGTTTATGATGCCACAATGGTACTAACCTCCTAATGCTACCGGTTTTCTGATGATCTCCTTTTTTTATTTTAGATTAGATGATGATAGAACATGCATCTGAAGTGTACAACTTGGTCTGATTCCTTGCGTACAATATAATGGAACAAGATGATACAAGATTATCGGAAAATGGCCAAAAGAGGAGCGCAGTGGATGGAGGGGGACCGTAGAGATGGGCGAACAATCGCTCACTGGAGCCTGGAGGGATGGACGGAAGTGGTGGATGGAGAAGGGCAGGGGAGAAAAGTTTGGGCTTACCATAGTCTGGTGGATCTTCCTTCCAGTCCCGATAGTGCAAGTCTGGTGCCATCCTGAACTTGACTTCACTGACGAGCTCGAGGTGATCGGCGGCGTGGTCGAGGACTCGAGGATGAAACAGAAACCGCCCGCTGCGGCGTGCTCGAGGTGGACGAGACGAAGAAAGGCAAGGGAATCAATCTGATTGGATTAGACCCTGGGAATACGACTGTCAATATTGCTTTCCCAGATATGCGGAAGGATCACGATGGCCATTTGCTTCTCACAAGGACCTAGCTGCAAAAAAAGCAACTCATGACCATGCCACGGTGGCTCAATTCGGATTAATTGGGCTCACAAACCACCGATACTAGTTGAATGCCCGTGCGTTGCTACGGTCCATTTTTAACTTTAAGGGGGCAAAATATATAAAATAAATTATATGAAAAGATAAATTACACAAATAGTTATTTACTTTGCAACCATGAATGTCAAGCATGGCGCACCTATCAATTCCCACCATGTAGCCACAAATATCAATTCATCCATTTTCTAGTGACTTGTGTGTTGCTAAGCAAACACCAAAAATAAATATAGAAATTGATTAATTTATACTACTCCCTCCGTCCCATAAAACATGTCGGAAATTTGTCTAAATTTAAATGTATCTAGGCACTAAATATTGTCTAGACATCTGAATTTAGACAGACTTCCGACATGTTTCGTGGGACGGTGTGAGTATGCCGTACACCCATGCCTCAAAACATGAGTTGCTATAAATGTCTGCGTCTAGGCAATGTATCTTGATGTCACGCAACCCCTACAGGTGGCAAGATGATGCCCAGATTGTAGGCCTGGCCATGATGCATCCTCATTTTCTCGAGCTCCAATGCACCCAATTCCTCTCCACGTGATGCTGGTTCCTCACATCTTTGGCTGCTGGTACATATAACACTCGTCAAAACTGCATTGAGATGATACGATTGATCTCTATGAATATAACATCCAACCAACAAACTCTGCATACATACATAGTTCAAACTAAAAGACTGTTCAAATATTTTTATTTTTTCTAATATCTGTACTAATCATCACAGAACCTTTTGTAAAAAAATCAATTGTACAGGTACTTGAAATAATTAGCTTTCATCACCATTCATCTTTATACTTATGCAAATGAGGATAGCTCCTTCAAGTTTCAGAAAATAACCTCAATTTTGTGAAAGAATACATATGTTTATACCACAATGTTTTTTTTTGAAACGGAGGCAAAAGCTTTGCCTCATCCATTAATTAAGCAGAAGGTGTCCGGTTTTTAGGAGAAAACCGGGCAAAAACCTACAAAGACAGGGCCAAGCCCACACCCACCCACACGACGCCGCGAAGGCACACCGAGCCACCCTGGCTACCCACAAAGCTACACAAACGCGAAGCTCAAGTTGGCCTATGCCAAACAGATGGCTCCCCAAGAAAAGGCCGGTAGCTCCGATTCTGACGACGAGCCGCGGAGAGGAGATGCACAAGACCTGCGCCGAAAAGGATCTTCATCGTCGGACCGTCCCTCGAAGGTCATCGTACACCACCCAAAGACAGCTTCGACTTCACAGCAAGAGGAGGCCAACCTGAAGACATTCGGACACGCCGGGACGACGCCGACTAACACGGTCTTGCAGCAACCAAACCATGCTCAGCACCATTGTCGTTGCCGCCCAAGCCCACCATCGAGAGTCACCTTATCGCCCAAGCGACCCAAGGTGAAGCACCTTTATACCACAATGTCACTACAACCATCCACACACCTTGATAGTTCAGCAGCAGAAGAAACTAAGGTGGGAAACCTTTATGGATGTGTCAATGAAAGAGTACAACTAAAAAATGGTTTGTAATGACAACAGATGTTAGGGGACAAATCATATACCGAGAATGAAAATGACAAACAAAAATCACACACAGAAAGAAGAAATGACCAATGATATATTTATCTTCAACACACCGTCAAGATGCCTCCATATTCGGTGCCTAACATCTTCTCTCGTTTATATTTGTTTCTGCTGAAGAGTCATGATCAGTGGCGGAGTAGCTTCAGCCCGGCAAATCTGGCCACCTGCCCAGTCTTTGTTCATGATTTTTTGTTGGGATTATTACACCTAATGACAATTTAATCTAGAGTTTCCACGAGCAACAATCCATCGGCCATGAGCCTTCCTGCTTTGCCAGGCTACTTGGTTGGTCTGGCTTCGCCACGGGTCTTGATTTTGTACAATACTGAAAACCATTGTGAGCTATTCTGAATGAAGTCAGGGAACAAGAAAATGTTAGAAAATGATAATTGTGTGGTTCGTGTCGTGTAAAGAAAACATAAGCCGAAGACCGCACGGATAATGTACAACATGACATGGTTGAGCTTTTAAGAGAACAAAGTCAAACAAGAACGTGCATTATAGTACTATATTGGGTAATCTGGTTTGCTCGCAGATTTTCTCGTAAGATCTGACCCATGAATGCACGAACTCCTAGTCTAGTTGCTCGAGCACCTGCCCTTGTTTAAGTGTAATAGAGCCCTAACAGGAAGGCACACATCCAGAGTTCAAATACTCTTTACATCCAATTATACCATTCAAATTTATTGATAATGATAGGACTAAAAACATCTATCATCATGTCATTTTAATCGAATCAAGGTTGAGAGAAGTTAATAATCCAATTTTGTTCTTGGATGTTAATAGATTTTTCTACACCGAAGGAGCATATGCATGTTTTCACAGATTTAAATCCATGCCCCAGAGATACCGGAGGCATAAGAACTTATTATTAGGTCGTGGTAAGTAGCGTGAAATTGAATCAAAAATTGAAGTGCATTAAAGCTTTCATCCCTACACCACTCTTGCAAACAACATTCAATTGTGGGAATTAGATTTCAAAAAGTTGATTCCTTTTTCTCCAAGAACAAATGTAAGAGAAAATCACCAACGATGGTTAATTCGTTATTACCTTGCACTTAATTTCGACACGCCCATCATCATCCATCACGAGCTGAACATTAGAGACGCCCTGACATAGACTACCGCGTGGAATGTTCTGGCGATAATCTAAGACCATGTCGGGCTGGAGGAGAAGGTCGTGCTTGGGGTTGAGTTGATCAGGCTGCACCTCGCTGGAGAACGAACTGAGTTGGAGGAGGGTGGACCTCGAGATGGAGGGGCGGCTGGGGCTAGGGCAAGATGGAGAGCGGGCTGCACCTCGAGATGGAGGAGCGGCTGGGTTGGGGGCGAGATAGAGGGAGGGGTGCACCTTGAGATGGAGCGGTCGGCGGCTGAGGTAGTGGAGGTGGGGGCAGAGCGTCTTCTTGGAGGACATCACGGTGCGGCGCCTCAAGGGAAGAACGGGACTGCCTGAGGCTTTTCTGGGTGAGGGAATTGAATGGGAGGCGGGGTAATCACGTGATTGCTTTCCATATTTCGGGAGTGACAGACTCGGCAAGAAGATATCGTATTGGGCATGAGATTGGGCGTGATTGTTTTCAGATATTGTGCGTGATTGTTTTCTTGATTGCTGGACATATTTGTTTCCTTCTAGACATATTTGTTTCCTTGAATTGATGGACGTGATGGGAAGAGCTGATCACATTCTAGTTTTGTTTTCGCGGACGGTAGGATAGACAATGAAAAGATCGGACGGACCAGATACTCCCAATCTCTTTCACCAAACGCGTTGTATGACTTAAGACCAACTCGAATATAATACTCCCTCCTGTTCATATTAATTGCCTCTGATTAGATGTATCTAGACACATTTTAGTTCTAGATACATCCATATTGAAGTCAATTAATATGAATCGGAGGGAGTAGTAAAGATCTGTAGCAAAGAAGAGAACACCGACATTTCCACTCAGAGGCAGTAAGCTTTGAGGACGGCGATTCTTTCGACTCCGCCATGCCACACCTCCTATAACTCCTTGAAGCTGTCCGTCTACACATCGTCATCGGCCATGCCAAGGATGATCACTGCGACACTGCCAAGTGCATGACACTACCCTCTTCGAGTGCGCCTAGACAGGCACATCACTTAATTAGGAGGACAGGAATATGAAGCGGTTGGGGCGTGAGCCGGCGGCAAGCGTGCCGCCCTGTAGGGCCATGTTGATGAAGCTCCTGGTCACGGCACTGTGCAGGAACGGTTCTGCACATATGAACAGGTGAGATATAATCAGGATTAAGGCCCGCTTTTAGTGTGCTCTCAAAAAAAGATATAACCAGGATGCTTTTTTCCTTTTCACCAAGCTGGGGATTAATAGTATTTCCTCCTTTTCATGAAACATGTGCTAATTTTATCTAAATTTAGATGTTTGTCTGGAGTGGTTTTAAATAGCCGCTATAGGCTATAGCCGCAGCCTCCCAAAACAGCTATAGCCGGCTATTTAAGGACTTTGGCACCTTTTGCCGGGCTATAGCAGTTAGCCGCATCATGTGGGAAATACTATAGCCAAGCTATAGCCTGGCTATAGCCGGCTATTTAAAACAAATTTAATGTCTAGAACTTTGTCTAACGGTAAGCAAGTAGAGATAAAATTATTACGAACATTCAACACTAATAGCGAACGAATTGCTTCTTTTTTATTCGGGGCAACATCGAGATATTTGTTCACCAATTTCATTACACTGCCACACTACTACTAACAATCGCAATGGAGCAACAGCCTGCCGCTTCTCAAATTCAAATCTCAAATTGTGTTGAGAAAGCTGAAGTAGGTGATCGAGTATTGAAAACAATAAGGTCGCTGATCGGGTATACGTCCTCCCACTGGATGTTGAACAACACTCTATGAAGCCTCGCCAGGATAGGCAGCTCCTCTTGTTCGCTACGCTACTCCAGGTAAATTTCTGACCTTGCATCGAGTCTTCAGGCTGATCATGAGGAAATCCAAGCCTCGCAAGCTGCAAGTTATGTGGTTGGCTTTTGACTTGCCGTGGTGTGCGTCTGTATAGTGTAAAGTCCAGCTCAGGCCTGTACGGTAGCTGTGCTTCTACATCTTTTGCATGGGGCTAGCCTCGAGCCCTTGCACGATCTCTGTTCTCTATGTAATCTTTCTCCTTCAATCTTAATAAATGGTTTGGCTGACGGCCCTCGAGTATTGAAAGCAACGAACAACGTACTACATCACGTACCTGGGTGGTAGAGCGGCGCCATGGTTGATCGCAAGAGGTTCAGATCGAATCAGGGGTTTCCACGGCAAGATCCGTGCCATCAGACCCAGTTCGCGCCCTCGACAACAGACACGGTTGCCTCTCCCTCCCTTCGATTTCGAGGTCGCGCCGATCCCTCCATGGTCATCCGTGTAGAGCGAGCTTCGGCCACCTCAAAGTTGCCGCGCCGGGTCAAGCTCGAGGAGGGCCGGCACTCATACGTGCTAGCTGCCGAGTCTAGCTCAGGCATGGCCAAGCAGGTCCTCGAGGTCCCCGTTGGAGGGATCATAGTTGAGCGCCGCCATGGTTGGTCACCCACAAGAATGACGGCCGTGGCTATGTGCAGAACGAGGGGGCGAGGCGACAGACGGGCGGAATGGAGACGCCAGGAAGGCAGGATAAAACACTACCTTGATTGTTTTCTTGTCTGATATGATCTCGTACGTGATTTTTTGCTTTATTGTAATGAATTGATTTGGTATGTAATAATTGCTTACCTATTTTCCCTCAAGGCACGTTGATATTTCTTTGATTTATGGCGACTTGATTGGTAAGCAATAAATTCTGAATTTTTTTTCCATCTCGAGCGGCGTAGATTTGACAGACGTTTTTGTGGGTGATTTGATGGGTGATTAACGGTTGAGATTTCTTCAATGTTTGATGTCAAAGTGGTACACCATCTCCAACTCCAATATAATAGTAAAGATGCAAGTTCTGGTACTCCGGCTTCTCACTTTTCAAGTTCCGGGACTAAGGGCATCTCCAACCGGGCGACCCAAACGGACGCGCTGGGCCGTCCGTTTTGGGCCGTTTGCGTGCCCGAGCGGACGCGCGGACAGCGCCCCGCGTCCGTTTGGGTCGCGCGGTGCGCCCAACGCGGCAGATTTGGGTCGCGGCGCCATATGGTATGTTTTTCTTGTAAATTCACTAGAAAAACGCAAAAAAATATTATATAAAATATATAAAATAGTACAAATGCTCAAAATGTATTACACATTACATAGTCCATGTAATCAAGGATAAAGTATTATTGAAATAAAATGAAAAAACGATACAAATGCTCTAGGCTTCAGGATTTCCTTCATCATTGTTGTTTGCGGCATTGTTGCCTACGTGCTGCCACATGTGCTCGACCAAATCAGCCTGAAGCTGGTTGTGTACAGCTACATCTCGAATTTCATGGTGCGCATGAAGAATGTCCTGCAATGATGCCGGAGCTCCTTGCCGAGGAGTAACCAACTCTCCTTGGCCTTCCCAGTCAATATCAAAGAGTGAATCATCCCGCTCTACCTCAACAATCATGTTATGCATGATTACACAAGCGGTCATCACCTCCCACAGAGTTTGCACATCCCGTGCTCGCAGTGGTGTCCGACGATAGCCCAACGAGCTTGGAGGATGCCAAACGCCCGCTCGACATCTTTCCGGGCTGCCTCCTGCTCTTTGGCAAACCTTGCCTCCTGCTCCGAGTTGGGGTTCCGGATTGTCTTAACGAGTGTAGCCCAAGGTGGATAGATACCATCAGCAAGGTAGTACCCCTTCGTGTAGTGGTGGCCATTGATCTCAAAATCCACATCGGGGACCGACCGTACGCTAGCCTATCAAACACCGGAGAGCGCCGCAAGCACATTGATGTCATTGTGCGAGCCAGCCATTCCGAAGAATGAGTGCCTAATCCATGTGTCATGGGAAGCAACAGCTTCAAGAATGACTGTGCACCCTCGAATGGCCGCCGTATACCCCCTGCCAACCAAAGGGGCAGTTCTTCCACTCCCAGTGCATGCGGTCTATGCTGCCAAGCATCCCAGAAAACCCCGGAAGCGTTGATCGACAACGGACGAGCCGTGTCCTCCGCATTAGGTTGCCGGAGGTACTCTTCTCCGAACGAACCGATCACAGCTCGCGAGAACCTGTACATCGATTCCAAGCCGGTTGACTCACTCATGCGCGTGTACTCATCTACGAAATCACCGGCAACGCCATATGCGAGCATCCTAATCGCTGCCGTGCATTTCGGTACGAAGAGAGGCCTACCTTGCCAATTGCATCCACTTTCGCACAGAAGTAGTCGTCGTAGATCTTCACGGCATCCATTATCCGGCGGAACAGCCGGCCTGGTCATCCGAAAACGACGGCGAAACATGGACGGCACGAACAATGGCTTGGGTTTGAAGTAGTCGTTGTAGAGCTGGTCGTGGTCGCGTTCTCTTTTGCGGTCCAAGGCGACCGCGCGCCCCGGCAAGGACCCCCGATGCACGGGGATTTGCGAGACGACGTGCTCGTGGATGAGCAGCGCAGCATCCGTGAAAAAATCGTCGTCGGAATCCTCTTCTGACGACGTTGAAAGGATCGTATGCCGCACCTAGAGGGGGGGGGTGAATAGGTGCTAACCAATTTTTAGTTCTTTTTCAATTTAGGCTTGACACAAAGGTAAATTCTCTAGATATGCAACTAAGTGAATTTACCTATATGACAAGTATATCAACTAAGCAAGGTAAAGCAACGCAATATAAGATAGAGTGGGATAGAGGTAACCGAGAGTGGAGCACGCGATGACACGGAGATGATTCCCGTAGTTCCCTTCCTTTGCAAGAAGGTACGTCTACGTTTGGAGGAGTGTGGTTGCTACGCAAGCCAAACCAACAGCCACGAAGGCTTCACTCGCATCTCCCGTGAGCAACGCCACGAAGGCCTAGCCCACTTCCACTAAGGGATTTCCTCGAGGCGGAAACCGGGCCTTTACAAAGTTCTTGGGGCACACATCCACAACCAAATTGGAGGCTCCCAAATCTGTAACAACACAACAAATCAACAAGCATACATCAACAACAACAACTAGGGATCCAAAGAGGAACACTAGCAAGGGGGCCCTCAAGCATAAGAGGGGGAAATGAAGAACGCTTCGGTGAGGATGTAGATCGGGGTCTTCTCCTTCGATTCTCCAAAGCACAAGTGATTTGGTTGGTTGAGGGAGGAGATCTGGCGATTTTGGTGTTCTTGGTGGCTCAAGCAATGGAGGATGAAGTTCTTACGGTTTGAGCAACCTTCCAAGGTAAGTGAAGGGGGTATATATACCCCACCTACTTTTCTCGCCCGTTGGAGGAGAAACGCCGGCGTGGCCGGCCTTGAGACGCCGACGATGGCCGGCCACTTTTTTGATACAGCAGACCGACAGATAGGCCGGCAGTGCCGGGCCAAAGATGCCGGCAGCTGCCGGAGTGTACACACCGGCAGATGCCGGCCCGGAGTTGCCGGCAGTGCCGGCCACGGCCAGGAGACAGCTTCTTCCTTCTTTTCTTTTCTTCCTTTTTGAGTGGGTCGAGATTTTCAGTGGTATCTTTTCCCTAACTGTAAACCACTTAGCACACGGTTAAATTGTCACCGGTGTTGTTAACAAACACACAAAACTCAGAGATCATGAAATGTTCTTTCAATCTCCCCTTTTTGGTGTTTGATGACAATACCGGGATTTTGCAAAGAATAGAGCAAGAATATCTATATGTTTGGCAGCAGAGAGAAACTCCCCCTAGATGTGTGCATGCGAGAAATTTAGTGCAAGAATATATATATGCACACATTAGGTATAGAGCAACTTCAACTACCAAGATAGAAAGCACAATGCTCATAAGACATAAAGCATAAAATGTATGGGAAAAGATAAAAGATGACAAGTTAAGATCATACCTTTTCATATTGACATCCTTAACATTTCAAGACAATAGCCTCAATATCATGAACAAGAATCCCATAATCACATCAAGTATCAATTTGAGATAGATCCATAGACAATATGAGATATAAGATGATCATACCAATACTCTCAACCATATAGAATACCGAAAAACATAGCAATAGTTCACCACACATAGGACACATAAAACACAAGATAAGGTTCAACATAATATAGAAGATAAAAGGAGGACACAAGCTTTAACGGAATGATAAAAAGCAAATGCTTGTGCCCTCAAACCTCCCTAGCAAAACCCGTGCAAGTCCTACTAGACCTTCTTCTCCCCCTTTGGCATCAAGACACCAAAAAGGAGAAAAGAAGCGATGCTACAACGTCCCATGAGAGCTCACTCACTCTCCGTCTCTTCATCGTCCCCCGACTCTTCATCTTCTTCAGACTCGGCGGGCTCAACATCATCACTAGGAGGGTGCCGACGGCGAGAGGGACCGGGAAGACCAATCTGTTCAAACTCAGTCACATTGCCATGCTTGGAGAGCCATTCTTCTTCGGAGTGATGACCTCCTCGGATCCACTTTCAACGAGAATATCCAACTTGCGCATGATGAGCTTTGTGTTCCTCCCCGTCCATTTTCCGCTCCCTATGAGCCCGATACTCGACGCCTCGTTGATGTCGGACTTGAGGCAGGAACATCTTGGCCAACTTGGCCTCTATGCGAGCAAACCAGCCATTGTCGACAGGAGGTGCCAACTCAAAATCGAGTCTTCTTCTTCAGCAGAATCCTCATCATTGGGAAGACGAGGAGGATTGTCGTGAGTCTTGACCTTGAGATCCTTAGCCTTGTGAGGTAGAAGGTTAACCTCATCGAGTGAGCCTCGCCATATCCAGACATTGTCCCAACGAGAGCATATGAAGAACATGAAGTAGGTAGCAAACACAGGGGCCTTGCGAGCCATTATGCAAGCCCAAAACTCATTCCACGAAAAATCCATCACATCAAGCTGCATACCGATGTCACGGTCGCCGGTGAGAAAGGAGCAACAAGTTCCCAAGGTATCCATAGATCCGATTAACGCAGCCAACCTTGGGATTAAGGACCTCTCGGTAAATGCGGAGAAGAATGTCATACACCGGGCGGAGGAATTTCGAGAACCATATACCACTTCTCCTTCAAGATAAAGATCAGCAAGGAGAGCCTTCTCAACGGGCTTGGGAGTGTTGTGGGCTCTAAAGTATCCATCTTCATTGCCGAGTGAGCACCTGGATAACCAAGACAAGCTGCAAATTGGTCCCAAGTGCCATGCAACATGCGACCTTCCGTCATCCAAGTCATAGTCTTGGCATCATCATTGTCAACATAAACCGTGGCAAAGAATTGCCCAATCACCTCCACACAGTAAGGATGCCTGAAACTTCATCGGAGGAAAAAGACCAAACTCGCTCACAAATATCTCGAGCTTCAAGGCAAAGTAGTTGGCGTGTTTATCCATGTGAGCAAAGTTGATGTGATGCATAGGAGCAACTTTATAAGTGGCATTTGCATAGAGATCATCAAAGGTCTTCTCTTGATACTTAGTCCGGTAACAGAGCAGAGCAATTGGTGCCCTTGGGAGAGGTGTAAGCGTTGGACCGACGCAACCGAGCATACTCATTATCCGGCCACTTCCCAATGGGCATGCCTCTCAACCTCCGGAGAAGGTTAGCACGAGGTTCAGCCGGAGGCGGAGTTCCTCTCCCGACGAGATGACTTCTTCGGTGATGGAATTTCGGCGTCAAAGTCACTAGGTATCGCCCGTTTGCCCGAGCTAGAGCGATGAGAACCACCGCACTCGTGAGAGCAAAGGATAGGAATAGCATATGATAAGGTACACTAAAACAAGGCAATCTTGATAAACAAGGCATGATGAATGATATGTTTAAGATACAACAAGAAAAAGGCTAAAGAGGATCTGGGCACAGCTTCACCGGCAGTGCCGGGGAGGTACGGGCGGCGAGCAGCCCGGCCGACTGCGTCTGAGGCGAGACGGCGGCAGCATGCCGCCCAACCGGCAGCGTCGGTGGTGAGGGGGCGGCAGTGCCGGTCGACAGGGAAAAACGTCAGATCTGCTCTAGACTCAAACATTGTTCCTCAAACTTTCACACAACCATGCACAAGGTTATCCACCTCTATGGCAAAACTTACAGCAAGAATCGTCCACCCATCTTTCTTCTAGATAGGTCAACCCAATCTAGAGAGGGAGAGAGAGGAGGGAGACTAACCGGAGGAGGAAGCCATGGAGGGGAGGAGGGCCCTGCCCGGATCAACCGACCAGAGGAGGAAGGAGAGCCCGGGACGGCGGCTGGAGGAGCAGGGGCAACGGCGGCGGCGGCTGGGGTCGAGTGGGAGGAGAGGACTCACGCTGGGGAAGAGAAGAGCAGTTGCCCTAACTCCCCTGCGGGCCCGCAACTTAACCCACGCCCGCAGCGGCAGTGCCGCTGAGCCGAGGCCGGCAGTGCCGGCGCGGCCGGCAGTGCCGGTGTGAATGCGCCGGCAGTGCCGCCAACACTGCCCACAGCCCAAAAGCCCTCGAAAATTGCGGAGTTTTAGAGTATGGAGATAGATATGGTTTCTTTAGGAAAGGTGAGGCTTAGGATAGATACGCCAAACTGTGAGATGGTACATGATCACTCATTTTTGCAAATAAATCAAATGAAGGCCAAAAATGAGTGATTTCCCATAAACAAGGAGATGTCAAAAAGATCCAATGAAAATCCAAACAACTCCAACTCTTCACGAAGAAGAGTGTGGTGGCCTAGGCCACCATATATGAGTGTTATGGTATGGCACCGCGAAGATATATCTAGGGTCCAAACCAATACTCATCATTTAAGCTCACATATCAACATATGATATAACGAGAATGAAATCATTAATGTTGGCATTATGGGGGGAGGGATAGCTCAATAATTTAAACCGCACTCCCCCTATTTCCATGCCCACATCTAAACCAAATAAAGTTTTGAGACGAAAGTGTGTTTGCAAGATGGTCAAGCTATACTCCTTGAATCAATGATATTTAGCTCATTCCTCAAATAAGAGAACCTTGCTTCATCAAGAGGCTTCGTGAATATATCGGCAAGTTGATCTTTGGTAGGAACATAGATAAGCTCAATATCACCCCGGGCAACATGATCCCTAATGAAATGATTCCGGATCTCAATATGCTTCGTTCTTGAATGTTGCACCGGATTATAGGCAATCTTGATGGCACTTTCATTGTCACATAATAGAGGCACTTTGTCACAAATGACACCGTATTCCTTTAAAGTTTGCCTCATCCATAACAATTGAGTGCATCCACTTGCGGCGGCAACATATTCGGCTTCGGCGGTGGAGAGAGATATACAATTTTGCTTCTTAGAAGACCAACACACCAAGGACCTACCAAGGAATTGGCAAGCCCGGAAGTTGATTTCCTATCATCCTTGTCACCCGCCCAATCCGCATCGGTATAACCATTGAGAATAAAACTTGACCCTTTGGGGTACCAAATACCATATCTTGGGGTATCAACCAAATATCGAAAGATTCTTTTGAGAGCCATCATGTGGCTCTCTTTAGGAGAAGCTTGATACCTTGCACACACACCAACACTCAACACTATGTCCGGTCTAGATGCACAAAGGTAAAGCAAGGATCCAATCATGGAGCGATATACCTTTTGATCCACCTCTTTACCATTGGGATCTAGTGCAAGATGACATTTGGTAACTATAGGAGTGGCCGCACCCTTCATCTCGGTCATCTTGAACCTCTTGAGCATGTCTTGGAGATATTTTGCTTGGTTGATGAAGGTTCCTTCCCTCAATTGCTTGATCTCAAAACCAAGGAAGAACTTCATCTCTCCCATCATAGACATCTCAAACCTATCGGTCATAAGCTTTGAGAATTCATCATTGAAAGCTTTGTTAGTAGATCCAAATATAATATCATCAACATACAATTGGCAAACGAAAAGCTCCCCATTGACCCTCTTAGTAAAAAGAGTGGGGTCGATTAGCCCAACATCAAACCCACGGTCTACCAACAATTCCTTAAGGTGCTCGTACCAAGCTCTAGGAGCTTGTTTGAGACCATAAAGTGCTTTATCAAGCTTGTAGACATGGTTAGGAAAGTTGAGATCCTCGAACCCCGGGGTTGCTTAACATAAACCTCTTCATGCAAAGGACCATTAAGAAAAGCACTTTTCACATCCATTTGTTGTAACTTAAAGTTATGATGCGATGCATAAGCAAGAAGGATACGGATGGACTCAAGGCGAGCCACGGGAGCATAGGTTTCCCCAAAGTCAATTCCCTCAACTTGAGAGAACCCTTGAGCCACCAATCTTGCCTTGTTCCTCACAACATTTCCAAACTCATCTTGCTTGTTCTTGAAAATCCATTTAGTGCCTATAACATTGCGGCACTCCTTAGGCTTCTTTACTAAAGTCCACACTTTGTTGCGCTTGAAGTTGTTGAGTTCTTCATGCATAGCTTCCAACCAATCCGAATCTTCAAGGGCTTCAAATACTTTCTTGGGTTCCACTAAGGAGATATAAGCATGATGATGGCTAAAGTTCGCCAATTGCCTTCTTGTGGAAACCTTTGCCCTTACATCACCAAGAACCTTGTCATTTGTGTGTCCAAGACGCTCAAGTTGCCTTTCTCTTCTTGCTAGTCGACGGGTCTCGATCTCCTCCTTGGTTCTTCTTGGCCTTGGAGGTATCACTTGATCAACTTGATCATTTGGGTCCCCGTCTTGACCTTGAACTTGAGCTTCCTCAATTGCTTGGGGTTGCTCAATCTCATGTGCTTGATCTTGAACAATGTCCGGAGAAGGGCAAGAGATGATTGGATCCTCATTGGAGCCATTATGAATGATTGGATGATCTTGACCTTGATCTTGTCCTTGATCTTGCACATAAGAGGGAGAGTCTTGTTCTTGTTCTTGGGTTGGTGCATCATTTGCTTCACTAGGTAAGGTTTGTTGATGTTGAGAAGATGAGGGCTCCACCGTGGTAGAGCATAGTTCTTCCCGAGACGCCACACCGTGTCCCTCAATGGGGCGGAAAATCCCACACCCATTCTTACTATGGCATCTTGAGGTATTTCATCACCTCGCACAAACATCAACTTGCCCCACTTGGGAGCCATCATTTTCTTCGAACTTCACACTACAAGATTCAATGATAATCCCTGGAGGATACATCAAAGATTCTATAAGTGTGAGATTCGGCACCGTAACCAACAAATATACCCTCCAAAGCTTTAGGAGCGAATTTAGATAAACGAACTCCTTTGATTTTGTAGAAACACTTACACCCGAACACCTTGAAGTATGAGATATTAGGCTTGTTCCCGGTGAGTATTTCATATGGAGTCTTGTTCAAGCCCTTGCGGAGATAGAGCCGGTTGGAGGAGTGACAAGCGGTGGAGTGACAAGCCCAAAAGTTATAGCGGGATTTATACTCCGCCATCATAGACCTTGCCATATCCAAAAGAGTCCGGTTCTTCCTCTCCGCAACACCATTTTGTTGAGGGGTGTAAGCAGCGGAATATTGATGACGAATCCCTCATCACTAAGAAAATCATTGAGTGTGTAGTTCTTGAACTCGGAGCCGTTGTCACTTCTTATTGCCATAATGAGGAGGTTGTGTTGGCGTTGCACCTCGGTAGCAAAGTCAATGAATATTTGTTGAGTCTCATCTTTCGTCTTGAGAAAGTAGACCCAAGTGTATCTTGAGTAGTCATCGACAATCACCAAGCAATGTTTCTTCGCACCAAGACTTGCATGAGTAACGGGACCAAAGAGATCCACATGAAGGAGCTCCAAGATCCTCTTGGAAGAGATAATGGTCTTGCTTGGATGCGGAGAGTCATGCATTTTGCCTTCAACACAAGCCCTACAAACACGATCTTTGGCAAAAGACACATTTTCCATTAGTCCCACAATATGGTTCCCCTTGTGAAGACTTTGCAAAGTTCTCATGTTGACATGGGCTAGGCGTGCGATGCCACAACCAACCCACGTCCGCCTTTCCGAATAGGCACATCGCACTTGACGTGGTGGTCCCCGAAAAGTCCACCACATACAAGTTGTGTTCGCGATACCCAACGAAAGCGACTTTTAGAGTCTTGCTCCACAAGAGGACCACAATATCATTATCAATAAAGACGGCGAAACCCATCTTGCCAAGGGCGGAAACGGAAAGCAAATTGTAACCAAGGGTTTTGACAAGCATGACATCCACAAGAGTAATGTTGTGTGCAACCACAACCTTGCCAAAACCCAATACCTCGGATGTAGAATTATCGCCAAAGGAGACGGTGATATCATTAATGTTAGGCCTCAACTCCTTGACGAGGTTCTTGCCGCCGGTCATATGACTTGTACATCCACTATCAAGTACCCATTTTGAACCTCCGACGGCATAGTCCTACATGAGATCAATTCTTGGATTTAGGTACCCATTTTGCAATGGGTCCTCTTTTGTTAGCAACAAGGGTCTTTGGGACCCAAATAGACCAAGCAACATAACCATCATATGGGCCAACATATTTAGCATAAACATCACCATAATAATCTTTAAATAAAACATAGTGAGGGTTAGCAATTCCCGCATCATCATCATTCATGGTTTTGCCCTTGGAGGCTTCACCATTAGTGACGACTTTCTTCTTTTCTTGTGCGGGCTTGGCCTTTTGCTTGTTTGCCTTCTTTGCCTTGGCATTAAAACCAAGGCCCTCCTTCCCATTGTTTGATCTTTGCTTACTCAAAAGATCATCCAAAGAAAGTTTACTTTGGGGAGAGGAGGCCTTAGCAAGTTCATCCTTCAACCTAGCATTTTCCTCAACAATGTTTGCATGATCACATAGAGGAGTAGAGGAACTAGGCACATCATATGTAGCAAGCCTAATTTGAAGTTGCTCAAACGACTTGGATAGGAGAGTGTATTCACTCTTCAAAGCTTTGTGAGCTTTGTCTAGTTCATCTAGATCCTTCACAAGTTTCTCATGATCAACCCCAAATTGGGCCTTTTCCTTTGTAAACACTTTATTCTTAGCCCTAGCAAGATCTCTAGCTTTAGTGAGCTTGTTAATTTTATCTTGAGGCTCTTCAATATTTTCTAACCTCTCTTCAAGAGAAGCTATGGTTTCTTGACATTCCTCAAGAGCATTTTTAAGAGCATGGATTTCGAGAGAGTCTTCTCTCTCTATTTGACCCTTTTTCTCAAGCATAGCACTTTGTTGAGCTAAACGAATCATGAGGTTTGAAACATGCTTTTTAGTGTTACCTTGTAGGTTGAGAATGAAATCATCAAAATCAAGCATTTCTTGTTTCACTTTTAGACTAGCATCATCAACCCCTAGTTCACTAGATATGTTAGGCATAGAGGGGTTAGGAGATGATACTCTGAGGATTTAGCCATGAGGCAACTTTCTTCCTCCACAAGGATGACCTCATTGGGGGATTCACTTGGTGATGAAGAATTAGTGGAGAGGAGGCAAGAGCGACCAATCCATTGGAGGATGCATCTTCTTCATCATCAACATCATCATCACCGGAGGTATACTCTTCTTGAGTTGATAGCACGATAGATGTGTCCAAGGAGGACCTTGCCATGAAGCAATGTGCATTCTTGATAGGAGGGTTCTCATTGGGAGATTCAAAGAGAGATGAAGAGGGTATGTTGGTGGTGACGATGGCGGCCAATTCCTTTGAGCTTTCTTCATCTTCATCACCACTAGAACTTTCAACTTCATCGGATGAATATTCTTCCCTTGTAACTAGCACAACTCTTGAGGGCCTCTTGCCCTTCTTGGTCTTGTTGTTGTAGAACTTCTTGTTGGGGGCTTTTGAATACTTGCCCTTGGTGTCCTTGCTCTTGTCCTTGGGAATGAGCCTTCCATTATGAAGCTCTCTATTTTCATAGGGGCATTCGGCAATGAAGTGGCGCTTGTCATCACAATTGTAGCAAGATCTTGTCTTTGGACCAAAGCTAGTGAAACCACTTTTGTTGTTCCTCTTGATGTTGTCTTCCTTGGCCTTGGAGGGATCAACCAAAAGGATTTTGCATGGAAGGCCATGTGATCATGGTAGTGGCATTGCAAATCTTCCGGATAGGACATACTCCAAGATGCCCTATAAGATTCTTGAGGAATCACTTCTTCACCGGAGTTGACCACCAAGGCAAGATTGGAACCTTTTGCCATTCCAAGAGCACGATTGCGAGAATCATGAGAGGTTTCTTCAAGCACCTTGAGAGCTTGCATCTCGTGCACGACTTGTTGAGAGGTGAGAGAGGAATAGCATTCCCTTCCCACAAGAGTCTTGACATCAATGGGAGCAAATGGCATCATGCATTCAATGTACTTCTCCTTGATCCAAGAGTCATTGATGTGGGTGGCACCAATAAGCCGGAAGGCATTGGCAACCGTGACAAGTCTTCCATACATGAGTTCATGATCTTCATCCGGTAGCCTCAAGAATCCTTCGGCTTTATTCTTAAGAGCATTATACTTGTTCCTCCTTGTGCTCTCACTTCCAATGCAACTAGCGGCCAAGCCGTCCCAAGCTTCCTTGGCGGTGGTGTAGTTCCGGACACGATGCAATTCCGGAGTCCCCACACTAGTTTGAATCATGTGAAGGGCGGTGTTGTTGAGTTGACTATCAACGGCTTCTCTTCTAGTCAACTTGTCGGGGTTGTATGGCTTGAAGCCCTCCAAGATGATTCTCCATAGTTCATTGGAGGCACTACAAACATGAGAGCGAAACTCAAATTGCCAAGTATCGAAATTATCAACGGAAAACTTAGGTGGGTCACCCCGAATGTTTAAATGTGGAAGAGGAACCGGTATATCGGGAGATAGGAAAGGTGGAGCTACTCGATTGTAGCTTTCACCTCCACTAGTTCCCCTAGGAGATGCACTTGTAGATTTGATAGTGTTTAAGTTATCACCATCCACGGGTTTGGTAGATGAGGGTAAGTCCGAAGCCTCTCCATCATCTAACACACCCGTGTCTTTTACCTCTACACCGGGAGCCTTGGGAAGGGCCGAGCCAAAAGCTCGGCAATCATCTTTTTCATGCTTTCCATTTGGGTTTCCATGGAGGACTTCAATAAATTGAAGTCTTCCACGGAGACCGACTTGGCGGCCCCTACCGAGGGCTCCTCGTCCGGCATACTCTTAGGCGGTTAAGCCCGAAATAAGAGCCGAGGCTCGATACCAATTGAAAGGATCGTATGCCGCACCTAGAGGGGGGTGAATAGGTGCTAACCAATTTTTAGTTCTTTTTCAATTTAGGCTTGACACAAAGGTAAATTCTCTAGATATGCAACTAAGTGAATTTACCTATATGACAAGTATATCAACTAAGCAAGGTAAAGCAACGCAATATAAGATATAGTGGGATAGAGGTAACCGAGAGTGGAGCACGCGATGACACGGAGATGATTCCCGTAGTTCCCTTCCTTTGCAAGAAGGTACGTCTACGTTTGGAGGAGTGTGGTTGCTACGCAAGCCAAACCAACAGCCACGAAGGCTTCACTCAGCATCTCCCGTGAGCAACGCCACGAAGGCCTAGCCCACTTCCACTAAGGGATTTCCTCGAGGCGGAAACCGGGCCTTTACAAAGTTCTTGGGGCACACATCCACAACCAAATTGGAGGCTCCCAAATCTGTAACAACACAACAAATCAACAAGCATACATCAACAACAACAACTAGGGATCCAAAGAGGAACACTAGCAAGGGGGCCCTCAAGCATAAGAGGGGGAAATGAAGAACGCTTCGGTGAGGATGTAGATCGGGGTCTTCTCCTTCGATTCTCCAAAGCACACGTGATTTGGTTGGTTGAGGGAGGAGATCTGGCGATTTTGGTGTTCTTGGTGGCTCAGCAATGGAGGATGAAGTTCTTACGGTTTGAGCAACCTTCCAAGGTAAGTGAAGGGGGGTATATATACCCCACCTACTTTTCTCGCCCGTTGGAGGAGAAACGCCGAGCAGTGCCGGCCTTGAGACGCCGGCGGTGCCGGCCACTCTTTCCGATACAGACAGACCGACAGATAGGGCCGGCAGCTGCCGAGCCAAAGATGCCGCCAGCTGCCGGGGTGTACACACCGGCAGCGCCGCCCGAGTTGCCGGCAGCGGCCGGCCACGGCCAGAGACAGCCTTCTTCCTTCTTTTCTTTTCTTCCTTTTTGAGTGGGTCGAGATTTTCGGTGGTATCTTTTCCCTAACCGTAAACCACTTAGCACACGGTTAAATTGTCACCGGTGTTGTTAACAAACACACAAAACTCGTGAGATCATGAAATGTTCTTTCGTACGTGTCGATGAAGTTCTTGAAGTAGTACTCGTCGTCGCCGTCCACCATGATCCGAAAAGGGACACATTTTAGTTCGAGCATTTGACCGAACACCTCGCAGCGGAGGCCATCCAAATGCTTCCGTAGCGACCTGCAGAGCGGCCGTCTCGGACGACGTCCGGTCCGGATACGCAGCATGCGGAGAGCTCACCTCCGGCGGAAACGGCGCAGCGCTGCGAACGGCGGGAGGTGTCGCGACGGTGAGAGGACAACAACGCCGGCGGCGCGTCCTCCGACTTCGCTACGACGCGGCGAAAGCGGCGCGGGACCTCGACCCATGCTTCCGCCCCGCTTGCTGCGGCGTCTCGACGACGATGGCCGGCGGCGACGCGCTCCCAAATCGCCGGTCCGTGGGTGGCGGCGGAGCGGTGGGGAGATGTGGGCGACGGGCTTGTGTTTTGGGAGGCAGACAGGCGGGCCGTGGGCGGACAAGGGAGGACGCGAGCGACCAGCCTCTCGCGTCCGCGGCCACGCAAACTCGTCCAAGATTTGGGCCGGTTTGGGTCGTCCCGACGCCGCGGCCATCCGTTTTAGGGATGGGTCCGCGCGCTGGGCCGCGGTTTTGTCCGTTTCGACCCATCCGGACGCGCGGACGCGGGATGGGTCGCCCGGTTGGAGATGCCCTAAACTGCACATAGCGTGCAAGTTGTGGTACCTCCGGTGTATATAGCTCAAAACAAAAATCTTACACATATTGGGCCGCTATCGGCTGCGCTTTCCTGGCTTCCGACTCGGCTGCCGCCTCCCACAGCTCCTCCCCACCGGCCCACCATCCCCCTCACTCCCGTTCCCCATCTCCTACGCCGCCGAGAGCGCCATCGCCACCGCCACCGCCACCACCGCCACCACCTTCCTGGCCGCGCGCCGCTGCGAAGGTAAGCCACAAGGCTGGCTCTTTTCTTATGCCCGCTTTGTTAGTCCGTCCTCTCTTTCTTTACATCCGCCTTCCCTGGTAGACGGAATCCACGAGGAATCGCGCGATCTTCGGTGCGCGTATGTCTAACCACTGAGAAATTAGGTTTCCCGACCTAGCGTTGTTGTTGGATTGAATTTCCTTTCGGTGGTGCCGGACTGAGACTTGGATTCTTCCACGGCTCACCGGACCGTTCTCAACTGCTAGCAGCGATTTGTTCCTTCAGTGCTCGGGAGTCAGGAGTGATAGCTGGGAACAGGCGCCGAGATTTGTAGCACCCACAAGCTTATTACATCTGAAAAGCTGTGCCCTGTGTTGTCTGTACTGATGGAGTTGTTTGTTCATGACGGCAATGAGCCAATGATAATATATAATTGTGCCCTACAGCCCTTATTGTGGTAGTATTTGCTGATTTATTTCGTGTTATATCATACCTACCTCACCCGTGTGTAAATGTTGCTACGAAAAATCATGACAATGGTAGCTTTGGTATTTTTGAATGTTAGTTTGTTTAGCGTAGTAAAACCTTGACCTGATGATGCCCTCGTTGGGCCTACATTGATTATTTAGCTGTTCAATTCCGGGAACTCGTTACTGACGTTGTTGCCTTTCTATCATGTACATTCAGGTCAGAATGAGGCGACATGGACAGGGGCAATACGGTGATGCAGACAACTATCCCATGACGTCTGCCCAGTTGCATCACTACCAGCCACAGCAAAGGGTTCAACAGCTCCCTGATACTAGTTACCCTGGAAGAGATCCTGGGCAAGCTGCTGGGGACAACCAGTATACCGCCCAGAAGCCGAGACAGAGCCAATGGGATAAAGGTGGACCGAATATCCTGAACCAGATTTCGCCGTATGCATATAATGAGGGTATGTAGTATGTGCTACTATTAGTTAGTTTGATGTCTGTGTGTGCGTGCCCGTGCGCCTTTTTTTTTTTTGGAATAATATGCTTTGTCTGTTTAATTTTTTGGTAAACTGGAGTAGATTTTGCATCTTTGTTACATGTAATCCTTTCTTATTAATTCTACTTTTGCATTGACTGATACTGATGTAGGTCAAGGTGCTGAGGGTACACGATCCTTTTACGATGGACAAAAATCTGATATGAAGGTTGGTCTAGAAAAGCAACCAAGAAAGGAATTGAGGGACCAGCCTCGTACTGATAAGATTGAAGCAAGGCATCAAGATCATAATCTTCCTAGCACATTTGAAGGTCTAGAGCAGAATTTTCGTGAAGACATCGTGGTCCTATCCAAGGAACTACATGATGCAGAGGATGCTGAAAATACTAGGCACAGGGAGGTATGTTTAAAGTATTTTGCATCATTCTGCCTTGTTCTTCCTACCTGCCAAGAGTACACTAATTGGAATACAGGTCATTTTTTTTCCTGAAATCAATCATCGATATGTCCTACTACTGACAGAAAGTCCTTATCCATATCATGAGAGGACTTATAGCATATGCTTTTAACTGTTTGATTTCCCCCTATTAGTCAACTGTAGCCTTTTGGGTAACAATCGCACAGGTGAATGCTGGAAACAGATAGTTCTATGTTGCTAATCAGAAACTAAAGATGTATTTTCCCTTCATAGGCTGTTCTCAGTTCTGTGCACCGACTTGTCAGTTCTATGCACATTCTCATCTACATGGCAATACCAGCACACCAATGCGTACTAGTCATCTAGCCTGAACAACCCATATCTTGCGATGGAACTGGAGAGAACATACGGGCTCGCTGAAACAATATCCTGGAAGATGGCTGGATATTAAAACCAAGAAAGTGATAATACTTAAAACATAACTGAGCATGTCAATGGACAAATTGAATGGGGATCCCCCTTCCGCATATTAAGATATTCCAAATTTCCGTCGATTTACTATATTGCTGTGCTTAGAACGATTTTAGGGTGTGTTTGGTAGCTTGTCTCATCCTAGCATAGCTATTTCCTCTGATACATGCTCACCCTAGATATGTTGAGCTGAGACTTTGTCATCTGTTTGGTAGCATATATATGTTGAGATATGCTGAGCTCAGATCTTGTTTTGTACCATGTATGTGTTGAAAGGTTGAACTCGGACTTCGTTTGGTAGACTGTATTGAGTTAGAGATGGTCAGAATACCACCCAAATATGCAATATGACGAAAATAAATTTTGTACATAATTCTGTTACATATAAAAACATATCGGTGTTTTAAATATCCAGATAATCAATGGCAAACTACACATACATTATGAAATGCAGATATGCATGTTTCATCTTTGCAATGAATTGTCTGACTCTGACATAATCAAACTTGATAGAAAAACAAGTGCTCCAGAACTAGGGTAAATATTGCATATATTTTAGTATCCAGAAATTGCATTTTCCAATAAAAATACAGGAGAGCTTAAATACTTAATTAGGGGTGTGCAAAAATTGTTTCACTGTTTTAGCTAGTTCATTTTTTTGAACTAGTTCGAGGGGAAGGATACAGATTGTGAAAGAAAATGAACTAGCTGAGAACTTGCTGGTTTGAATGGTTTCCACTGTTTGGTGTTTTGCACAGCCCTATACTTAGGGTGTGTTTGGTTGAACTTTTGAAGCCAACTTCTGGGTTTGTACCGCAGAATCTGAACCAAAGGAATTTTTTAGGTGCCAGCTTCTCCAAACGCAGCAGACGTCCGAACGTGCAAATCCCGCAGGAAGTCGCAGCGGGTTGAGGGCAGCTTCCATCGCGGTGGATTCTAAACTTTAACGAAAATTACCCACTGCAAGCCAATAAGTCGTACCGTTTCGCTCTATTATGTTCGGAAAACAGATCGCTTTGAACCATCGTGGCCCTCTCGCCCATGGACAGAAACAGAGCGACCTCGAGGCGCTAGGGTTGCGCCGCCTCTTGGCCGGCCCGCCGGTGGCGCGAGCCACTCACCCGTCACTGCAAGTTCGTCCGTCGCAATTCCCGTCCTGCTCCCAGCCTTTCCATGCTCAGTAAGATTCCCACCCGTCCCTGCTCACTCAACGACCTGGACACATGATCGTTCCCAGATCCGTCCGTGTAGCGCACCGCCAGCCCGAGCTCAGCCTGAGAGGAAGGAGGCACGTGTTCATCTCCCTCATCTTTGGTCTCTCCGTCCGTACTGTTGGTGCCTTATCAATTTGAGCAGGCTGTTTGAGAAAAGAGTCGAATGATAGTATAGCTGCACTGTTTGAGAAAAGAGTTTGAAGATAGGCTTGCATCGCCCAACTTGAGAAAAGCTCCATAACCAAGCGCACTGGTACTGACACACAAATAGAGAACCATAGCAGAAAGATTTTACTGATACATAAATAATGACCCCAACCAGGGTAATCTCAGCATCTTTGTTAAGGAATGCATTAATTCTTTTCCGTAGATCAAACTCTCTATGTTTCTTAGCAGAAAGATCGCTTTGCATTTTGGATGTCAAATAAGTATGGATCTTATGGAAAAATTACAAATAATATTTCAAAATGGCGATTTACATATCAGTGCACATATCCATAATTTCTGATCAATTCGCATATAAACAGTTTCTCTCGATCTTAGGGGCATTACAGACATTTCTAACCAAACCCACAGTTGCTACAACCAAACAACTTTCAGAAACAGCTTCGAGATAATCCACAGCTCACAGTTCACAGCAGCTTTCCCACAGTTCACAGTTCACAGCAGTTTTTTTAGAATCCACAGCTCAACCAAACACACCCTTAATCAAGGATGTATGCCTTCAAAGCAGACTAAGCTGCCTTTTTTTTACCATGAAACCGTAGGGAAAAAACCCTACGGTATAGTTTCTCTATATTATATAACACACGTCAGACCCACACAGGGTAAGTTACATCATGGGGGGTAAAAGTGGAGTGAGATATACAAAAGAGTATACTTTTTAGATTGTGAAAGATAGGATCCAATCTAATAGAGGCTGAACCGAAGCCACCTTCACTCTATATTGATGTAGAGAGAAGTCACTGTTAAACCTCACTTGCCATCGTGCTAGGGAAGGGGCTTCATTTCTGAATATGAATTCATTCCTTTCCTTCCAGATATTCCAGGCAGCGCATATAGCTATCTCCATGAAGCAGGGACCCTGAAAGCTTGACGAGCAGGGTGAAATGGCTAGAGATTTTCATCGAGTTATCCCACTGAATATTGATCTCTTCTCCCAATGAAAAAACAGATGATCGCGACTTCAAAGTGGTGGGAACATAGCACACAAAACGCCCCCCCCCCTCAATCTGCCAATTTTTACGTTGCATCAATTCTTTTGTGTTCCATCAAGAAAAGCCAAGCAAAGACTCTGAAGTGTAGGCAGACACTTTGATTTCCAAATCGCTCTGAGAGCTGGCTCTTCAGCTTGTATTGGTCACTGCATGTTCCACATTCACGATCAGCTGCACCACATTCAGTTCTTCAAAGGTTTGAGATGATATTGGCAAAACAAGAACTGAAAATAAATCCTCTGTCGCTGCAATCTGAGCCACTGTCACATCTTCATTTAGGGCATAAGAGTATAGCCTCGAAAATTTATTACACATGAGTTCATCTTCCCGCCAAAAATCCTTCCAGAAGAGTACTGCCTGTCCATCGCCAAGCAGACTAAGCTGTCCTAAGATGATTCAGTACAATCTGTCAATCTGGACAATGTTGTTTTATTCCACAATATCAGAACAAAATGCAGAGCACTCTTCACCTTGCAAGTCTGCAATCTAACATGCTTGACTTCTGTGCACCGAAGCAATGCGTCAGATTCACCTCAAGAATCTGTTCTTAGTGCCACAAATTATCAATAAAAAGATGAAATTATGAAAAAAACGCATCATATCCACACCTCAACATAACACATCAGCTCTACCTCAACACACACATCTTCCTGGCAAAAGGGAAGAACAGAACAATGATAGAGGGTCGAAGACTTTCGCTAGGGAGAGAACACTCGAGAGGGAGGCAGCTGCGGGGGCAAATGCTGCGCATGGAGATGGGATGGTGACTCTAGCGGGCTGGGTTGCACGGGTGGGGAAGGTGCGTGCGGAAGGGAGATTCTTTCGGGATGAAGCCAACCCGGTTGAGGAGCGAAGCCCGATTTCCACTTCGCTAGTAGGTATGGCTGAGAGGTCATTTTGGTATGAGGTGTGCATGGCTACGAGGCCACATCCGAGCACGTGAAAGTAGCATCGGGAGAGAATATCTAAGCTGATGCAATCTACGAAACACACACCTTTAGTGTTCGGTTTTGTTTCTATGGAACTGAGTTAATGGAAAGTTTCGGTGGATCTAAAATTCCACCCCTCTGAAGTCTCAACTTATGTTGTCTCATTTCTATGTCTTTCCAGTGGCAACTTCTGAAGATCTAAACACTGTACTTGATGTAGTAATGTTTCCCCAGTTTTTTAATCATGCTCATCAATGTTACCGCAATATAAGCATGTCAAAGTTTGAGTGGACGTCATGCTGTGGATGATTCAGCACTATGTCACTGGACTGTAGAGTTCCTCATTTTTTCAAACTAGCAGCATACATTATTAATATCAAAGGTAGATCTCATTACATCTTTCCCATTTCTGTATGCAGAGATTGAACGAGATAAATGCACAGTACCATGAGAAACTCTTGGCACTTCGAGCTCGTCAAACAGCCTATCGAGAAGAATTCCTGCGCAAAGAGTCTCTGGAACGCCAACAGCAATACCAAAAGGCCAGCATGAGCAACTATGCAAATAATGCTGTGCCTAGGGAACCACGTGGCTATCTTCCAACAGCTGCAGCCACACCTCCGCCTCCTGCTGCTGCTCCTGCTGGAGGTGCTTATGGAGAGGCTCATCGGAGTTATGCATCTGGCCGGTACGAATCCTTCGGGGAGCGGGCAGATTACCCTGAGTTCCATGCCGGGGGCCAAGGTCGAGGTCATGGTTTTGAGCAGCGTGGTGAATATCCTGGCGGTCGTGCTTATAATTCTGGTGGCCGCAGATTCTAGAGATGGCTTGGTCAAACTGCCCTCATCTCACCTGGTCCTAGCTTGTTGTGGGAATCTTAAATCATATTGTTAGTAGATTAGTTCCAACCTTCTAGAAACCTGAACACCTGTAAGACCTGTTTTGTAATTCAGTACCAATGTGATAATCAGGCATTGATCAAGTTCTTTCATAGATAGCCGAAGATTGTCCACTGTTGAACCGTTGCACCTGTAGCTGTTTTGCAACCTTATCAGCATCCCTTTGGATTTGTAATTTTGTCGAGGAAAAGGAATAACAATGTATCATATTGCTTATCTGCTAATCACTCGTGCCCTGCAATGGACATAATATCATTGAAGCAATGCAAATAACATTTCTGGTTCTGTTGTTTTTTATGGTTTGAGTGACAAAATTTGGAGCTGCGTCTGGCAGGAAGGTGTCAACTAACAGCTTCATTGTTTTGCTTCTCCTGCAGAGTCAGTGCTGCTTTGACATGGTTCTAAATGTTAACACGCACTACCAGAGAATGACTCAAGAGAAGCTGTGCATAATCTGGGGGAAATACTAAGTGAAGTATCGGAGACACAAAACTGTTTCTCAACGTGTTATAAAAGGTGGATGTACTACTGCAGGTACATAAAACAAGTGGCAGGCTGACAGCAAAGTAACAGGCTAACAGCTAGCTGTACATGAGAATATATATTTTTACATTCTCTGTTTGGCAGATTCGAAAGCTAGTCTTCCCCTCAAGTCCGGCATCTGTTCACTGTTTCTACAATCCGAGGTGTTCTTACACGGAGCGAGTGATGCTCCAGAGAGGTAAATGACCAATTGTAACAACTATCCTCCTTACTTGCGTGTTCTCTTCACCTCCTGGAGCTTTCCCAGCACGGTCACGACCTGGTCCATGTCCGGCCTGCACCGCGCGTCCATCGACAAGCATTGCATCGCAAGTGCCGCGGCCTTCTGTGCTGCGGGAAGCGAGTATTGTGATCCCAGACGCTGGTCCAGGACATGGATGACCCTCCTCTTGCTGTTGATGTAAGGTCTTGCCCACTCCACCAGATTGTGCTGTCCAGGCGGGCGGTTCTTATCCAGTGCACGCTGCCCGGTCAGCAACTCCAGAAGGACAACACCATAGGTGTATACGTCGCTCTTCGCGGTCAAATGGCCTGCATATAATGTGGAGGAAAATCATGTAAGTTCCCATCAATCATATGTATACAGCCCATCGCTGACTCTTACCTTTGCAACATGTGCACAATTTAGATTAAGAAACAAGTGAGGCAATTTAATTATGGTGATCAGAAGAGTTTGAATGTTCACTTGACTGCATCAAAGATGTTATTAACTAGCCACAATCAGTCATACACATGTAAATCATCCTTGACTTTTGATCATAACAACATGTGCATAATTTTAAATTAACAAACTTGATGGGACAGGTTATAATGATCAGAAGAATTTGTGTGCTAGCTTGAGGAGGAACAAAGATGTAATTACCAACCAACCACAGTAACCTGATTTTAAGACAGTTAGTGAGAGCAGCTGAGTATCTAGTCATCCTTTTGTGCACTAACCAAAGGTGTGGAAAGCATAAAGTACTGTCTCAAATGTTCAACTAGCATGATGGTTTGCCTCGACGTTTGCCCTTTTACAGGGTGTCCTACATCATCCACCACAATCATTTTAAGACTTTTTAGGTATTTTAATCATAAGCATCACATGAATGGAACAACAATCGTCAATCTTAAATGGATTGTTCAGACATGCTTTGCTTCTTGGCTCTTGCCTGGTGGGACACTTCGCTGCTAAATGATTCTTTTATACCACCTCACTGCTATAGAGAATCTCATTCCTTATAAACAAAGGGCACATCTAAGCACAACAAAGGACAGTGTCATACAAAACTAAGTGAATCCAACAGATACGCCATGTACTAGCGTTAGCTGCTTATCTGTATCTTAAAAGAAGGAATGGCATGGATGCCATGAAGTATCAATGTCTTGCTACGAAGATTTTTTTCCTTCGATCCTGTTATCAGTGTACGAAACTACGAAAACTGTGACTTGCCAGCAATGTTATCTTGAACATATCAATCGCAGTCAATGAATGCCCCCTTTCATCCATGTCACTAAGATGCATGAACATATAGTAGGAAACATCATGCTTGTAACTGATGGCTGGTAAGGCATGTTAGAAAGATTACCTGTCGCGAGATATTCTGGGGCAGCATATCCTTGAGTGCCCATGACCCTAGTAGAAACATGACTTTTGTCACCACTCGGGCCATCTTTCGCCAAGCCAAAATCTGAGAGTTTTGCATTATATTCCTGTATGCAGTAACAAAAGCAAATCTTTAGACCAAAGATCATTGTACTTCCACTTAGCGTATACACATAAGAGACTGAATTGGCATGCCCACCGAGTCAAGAAGGACATTGGAGGTCTTGAAATCACGGTATATAACTTTAGCTTCATCGCTGTGCAGGAAAGCAAGTCCCCTGGCGGCCTCAAGAGCAACCTTCATCCGTAAATTCCATGAGAGGGGCTGGAAATGTTGAGACCCTGCAGCACCATTGCATTGTCAGTTTGTCACTCACCCATTTCCAGCAGCAGGGATGAGAACATCACACAAGATAATTAATTTGAGAGGAACTCACTCCTGAAAAGGTGGTGCTCCAAGCTGCCCCTGGGCATGAATTCGTAGACGAGAAGCCGCTGTTCGTCCTCCAAGCAGTACCCTATGAGCTTCACGAGGTTGGGGTGTGATAGCTGCCCCAGGTAATTGACCTCAGCCTACAAGTGCAGTAACAAATTAAAACACCTACTAAATCTTCAGTCCAAACAGGAACTGCAACAAGGTGATCTGTCACGAACCAGCCATTCCTTGTGCCCCTGGAAGCTGTCCAGCTTGAGCTTCTTCACGGCGACGATCATCCCGGTGCCGGGCTTGACGGGCGCGAACGTGCGCTCGTCCATCCAGCCCTTGAACACGGAGCCGAAGCCCCCTTCCCCCAGCAGGCTGTCCAGCCGGAAGTTCCTGGTGGAGCCTTTGAGCTCGCTGTAGGTGAACTTTCGGAGATTGGTCGACTGCAAGATCTCCTTCTCGGTGCGAGGAGTCGGCGGCACCGAGAAGGAACCCTTGGAACCGAAGGTGCTGCTGCTGCTGTCGGTCGCATTGCTGCTGCTGCTCTTGGAGTTGTTGCCTGGATTGCAAAGCAAGCGCTCAAGTTACTTGCGTAACAAAACTCACATTATCTCCAGCTATCGTACCAATCTGGGGGCAAACTAATCCTAGTACTTAGTTTGTTTGGACAAGCCATATGCGCCTTCAGTTTTGCTCTCTATTTGCCATCCACTAAATCCCTAAACTCTTCTCCTTGTGTAGATGCAAAACCAAGCAACCCAAGTTGGGTTCTTCATCCCAACAGTGAAAAGGAGAAAATTGAGAAACGCTCGTTCCTTCCTCTGAAAAAATAACAGGGGCAAAAACACAACCAAGAAGCAGAGCACACAAGCTATCTTAGAGTTAGACCCTTGATGCAACCAAGAACCATAGCATAGCATAGCAAAGCGGAGTTGAGCTGAGTGGTACCTGTGGAGTTGGGGGCACTGAAGGAGGGGTTGATCTCGGCGTTCCCCTGCACGCCGGCGCAGTTCCCCATCAGGAAGGAGCAACAACGATACCGGCCAGTCCAACCCCGAGGCACAAGATTTGGTCTTCGATAGTTTTTAGCTAGAACTGGTTGCTTCATGTGGCGGTGTCATTCCTTCCCTGCTCTGCCTGCCTGCTAGCTAAGGTTTGGAAGATCTATCATTGCTGCCTGCGAGCGAGGGTGGTACTGGTATGGTGGGAGAGGGGCAGCCGTGGCGTGGGGTCACTCGCCTCCCTCATTAATGAAGAGAAAGCCTTTTCTTCTCCTCTCTGCGTCCATGTGATTCAGCTGTTTGGCTTTTTGGCTGTTTTCTTTGGTTTTTCATGCATGCCCACCGTTGTTTGCGGCGAAACCAGACCGGGGTGGACTGAACTTCCATGCCACAAAGGGGGAATGCCTTCTAGGCCATCTCTAGAGCGGTTCGATCTATTTCGAGCTTCAAGATATGTTTGTTTTGGTTTGTTTGGAGCAGCGAACATAAATTTAATTTTATTCTTCCTCTTATTTGTTTGGGTCGGGGGCAGACTGAACGGGGAGACCCATTTTTAAAATATACTTTTGTATATATTGATAACTGAATTTGTATGGAAGAAATTAAAATAAAAATGATATTAAAAGTAGATAGATAAAAATCTAGGGTTTGTGGTTGTCGCGGCCTACTTGCCGTCTTCGTTGGTGAGGTTGATGTACTTCAACACGGACCACGGGACCATCAACGACAATGGAGCTAGGGTCGTAGCCGTTGGAGTGGCCGGTGCAGGAGCTGGCCACTGCCTCTATGGCTCTATGGCGCTGGCCATTGGTCCCATGATGACGATGGAGGGGCATGTGTAGGTTCTGGAGGGGCTGATGCAAGCGTTCGTTGTGCAGTCCTCGCCAGCGTTGCAGGGTAGGCACCGACATTGATGGCGAAGCAAAAGGCCAGCGCCGCCCGTTAGTATTGGCATGCGCACTGAAGGTGAAGCGGGCCATCGATAATAGCCGAGAAGATCAGCGGCAACAAAAGACGAAGCGGGCGGGCAGACGCAACTAGGCGGGCTAGGGGCGGAAGTGGGAGGACACACGACCACGGCGCGCGATATATTTGTGTTTGGCCGCTGGAGATGCCTTTAGTTTGTTCAATTTTGTAGTCCACGCATAGTTTCCACCAGAGATGCTTGGTCTATTTAGCACCTGCATTTTTGAATTAGCACGTGTACATCACACCTGATAAACCATATCACTGTCAATTTGTCACAGGACTCCTATTGGACGTTTCGATGGCAGTGATTGTTCTCCGTTCAACATTTCAACGGGATGTGATCATCCATCCTAACGTTTCTATCTCTTGTTAGTAAGTAAAAGCACGCGATAGAGATCGCGGGGCCGACCTGCCGTACGCCGGGCAACAACATGCCAAGGTGCGTACGTATCACATCAACGGAAAACGGGGGCTGATCCCCACCCATAAATTTGCAGCGACTTTGAGTTTACCCATGGAAGGTTCTACGCATGTTCATTCCTCCCTACATGCATGCTTTGGGGAAGGTCATCATAAGGGAAAGCACATGCACGGAGGTACACTGAAGCGCACGCAAGCTGCATACCCCTGCATTGTTTAGCATTAGCAAATCTGGAAACAGAAGAATCGGTTGGGAATTTGGCGCATCCCTTTCAGCGGCGCGCTGGAGGAAGTCCATTTGTTGGTCCAGCAGCTAGCGTAGCTCGCACAGTCGCACTGCTACAGGATTGACCCCGGCGCTTTGCTGGTATTTTGATGGCGAAAGAAACGTGCCTGTTTTTGTAGTCCGTACTCGTACGTCGTGTATGTGTCGTCTCCTAGCTCGAGCTACGCTTTCCGGTTTGTTACCACAGGCTTTTTATAGACTCTCACGAAGTCATGATTGATCCCAGCTCGGAAAGGCAAGCTAAGTGTACGCCTCTTGATTTGGTACGAAACCATAATATCGTCCTGTACTCGTGTGAATGCTTTTAAATACACATGCATGCTTAAGTATTTTATACGTCTCTTCTGTGTGTAAGTATTAGTATCGATTATACGAGGAGCTGAATGTTTAAATATTTTATTCTCTCAAATTAGATGTCACTATTTAATTATCTATGCACTAAATAAACTAAATAAACAAGGATGATTGCTTTGGAGAGATTTAAAGCTAAAAGTAAAAAAAGTGCAAGAAAGTAAATATGCAAGAAACTAAATGTGCAAGAAAGTAAAAAAAATTAAAGAGAAAGCTTAATCCTCTATGCAGCAAGGACGGACTTACATGTACTTATGTGAGACAAATATTTCCGAGGCGGGCATAGACTTCATGGCATAGAGATTTCTACAATATTATGGTAAACATCTTGTCAAATTTTATTCTTTTTGGTCGGATCCTAAAATAGGTGCAACCATGAGCATGTGCAAACACACCCCTAATGATTGGTTCCTAAGCCATTCACGAACCAGTTAGGGATTCATTAAGACATAAATGCTCAACCATTTCTTTAAGTTCTAAGTTCTCCAATAATATAAACCCCCTTAATGCAACTCTAAAGATCTGGATAAGGTTTCTACCATCTCTTGCTATCCATACCCACTTCCATTACATTAAGGTGCATCCCTATGAGTCCATATAGGTGAAGTAACGTAGAGTCGACGTTCACATATTACCGTCATAGAACCACATCAAAGCATGAAACTTCACCAAATAATCATAGATACTATATAGAAATTATAACCAATTCATCATATGCCCTTAGGAACATGGGGAACTACTCATAATGGGAAGACATTACAAATATCAGATGCATGAGCGAGTTGTTGATGAAAAGGTGCAACCCAAGGTGGTGATGGTGATGGTGATGGTGATGGTGATAGAGATGGGTGGTGGAAGCCCAACGCCGAGGATGGGAGGCGGCTACCAACAGGAGGAAGTTTCCTCACTTTGGTTTGGTGGCTCAGAAAGTAGGGTTTCCCCATCTAGGCCATGTGATTGACGCCCTTTGATTTAAGGGCTCCTGGAAACCTCTAGAACCTTCTTGTTGACTCCTCTTTGTCACCACAAGTCCATAAAATCGTGGCTTAGATCATATATGGCAAGAGGGTGTCAAATACATCACCAGCATTTAGAATCCCGAAACTGCTTATTTTATATAAAAATCATCGCTAGGAAATTTATCACAAGTTTGTCAATTTTTTTATTTTAAGTTAACTTCATCTTCAAGGGTCCACGGGAATATCTTTGAAGTATGTTCCACTGAGACAGATTCCAGCAAACTCCAAATTTGACTTCAATAATGACTCATTTCTATATTTCTGTAATTTTCTACAAAACCAAGTGTATAATAAGTGTGCACTTTTGCAAATATTAGTAGGTTTTTTCAAATAAATATAACAAATTTTCTAAATATTAAGGATTTTAACAAAATAAAGTATAAAGAACATTTATGCATTCTACATGTATCAGAGACGCAGCAAATCAGCGCTGGAGGTGAGATATGGTAGTCAGGGTGGAGGTTTCGTCCTTTTTGGAGCCTACAAATACTCCCCCCCCCCCGCCCGCCCCGCCCCGCACAAATGCAAGATATACTACCGCGGGGTGGCTGATAAGGTGGTATGTATTTCCTTTTAACTAGAAAAATAATGGAAAGAAAGTTATAAGGGGTGTGTTAGAGTTTCTATTTGCAACTCTAGGAGACCCCTTATAACCGGTCAAACCCTTAAAATAACCGACTTTTAAGGTTTTTGTATAAAAAAAAGGCCAACAAATCCATATAACTCGATAGGGCACCATCAGTTTGCATCTGGGATCTTTATATTCAAAGTCTTGTAGGCCATTTCGATAGGGCCCTATAAACAAGTCAACGGTTGGTGGAAGAGAAGTTTCAACCCAACTTTCACCGTACCAACGCCGGGTCCCCTGAATCCGGCCAAATTTCGCAAGAGTCGGTGGAATAGGAGCACACAAGCGGTCTCGATGAGTCCTCCGCTTCAACCTAGCAAGTTGAATTGACCCAAAACAACCAGAATTATGCTCGTCGGGAGCTCATAGGGGCCGGCAGGAAGGTTGCGTGGGGCAGGCAGTAGATGTCGAAAGAAAACTCGAAGCTCACAAGGTTAGTAAGTATTCAAAAACTCGGTTCAACTCTGCTCCAACTCGAACACTAATGAGTCATCCAAGTTGACATTTTGTCCAAGTTGCGAGTATTCGGTGAACTCCTTAATATCCTTATGTAATGTACTAGCTCATATATTAGTCAACAGTAAAGGGAAACCAAATACTGGCAGCGAAAAGATACATGATCACTCATGTTAAATTTGCTAATATCTACATGAAGAGGCACAGATGATGAACCAATCTTCTTGTACTCATACTACACGATGAATTGATTACGTTGTTCAATTGCTTAATGAGATTATCAAGCTTATTGAGCAAATTTGAGTATTTACAAGGCAAGCTGAGGGTTTGAGCTTGTTATGTTAACAATTTGAGTCGAACAAGCTCGTTAACTAACAAGTATCTGTAAGTTGGGTCGATTTATCTTGATATCCACCTGTAGCGGGCAGTAGCGCGCTACCGAAGGGTGCATATGCTGAGCAGGGGCGTCGACCGGTGGGCAACCTCAATGGTTGGCTGTGGAAGAAGATGGGGGAGAGGGAAAAAGGAGAAAAGGTGAACAACAAACTATTAAAATAAGGCTAACATATGGACCTTTAGCGATAGATTCACATTTCTGTTGTTGTTTTATAGGGTTTGTTCTGCCATCACAAATTTGAGACAGTAAAACAACTTTTTCTCGCCTCGTATCCGTGTTTTTAGGTCCCATGATACAAGAGTAACCGTAGAGTTGCTCCAATAGGTCTGGTAGAGATGCTCTAGGGCACGTTTCGTAGGTCGCATGCTCTTCAGCCAGGTCCGATGGGAACGAAAAAGGGTGTTTGGATGGCTTGCAGGGGTATGCGTTGTGGCCAGCACATGTCTCAAAGCACTCTCGGGGTAGGCCCGGGAGGTATGACCGAACAGGCCGTTTATCCAGGGGCAGGCTTGGGTGCGGTTAAAATTGAGAACGTTGTGCGCGCGGTAGCTCTAGCGCAAGATGGCTAGAGAAGGCAGAATCTGGGCAGCGTTGCGCGGAAGTGTTACATCCTTGCCGAGGGCTCAATAGGATTGATATGATACTCATACCAACAATTTGCAACTTCTTTTCCGGAAGCTCATATCCAAAGAACTCCTAGGTTAAGAATGCTTGGCCTGGAGCGATTTGAGGGTTGGTTACCGGCCGGGAAGTTGATCTCGGGTGCGAATGAGTGAGGACAAAGTGCACATAAAAGACTAGTGTTGGTCTATGGAGCTATTTTAGAGATCCTAGAGAACTTCCAGAGGTAACAGACTCATTGGGGGGAGTCATAGAAAAGCTGGGAGTCACCTACCTCTTTCCGTTACCCCCTCCATTACCCCATCATAATTCCTCTTGTCCCACTTCCTACACTAGCGGCGGAAAATGCAACCCAGATCTATACTACCGCACCGTAACCTCACTGTCCTTAGGAGGAGGACCTCGTCTTCTTGGTCTCTGGCATTAGACCTACACTGGCGTGCGCAGCGAAGGCAGAAGATGATCTCCTTCTTCTCTGGCTCCTCTTTGTCGTCCGACATGGCAAGGGTAAGCGACAATCTTCCTCCGTACTATCTAGCTAGTGGTAGATCCATTTACCTAGAACTCCGTAGAGTCCATTTGGTCGGTCCTAATCGTAGATCGATTTGAGTAGGAGGATCACATTGATCTTCCGCATCTTTCTGCAACACTTACCGCTGTCATTCAGGCCTGGAACCTAATGTTGCATAAGAGAGCGGTCAAGCATGCTACCTTTCCTCCTATCACCTACGGTCCAATGTTACCACGAGATCGGAAGAGTATTGCCAACCTGAACTACATCTACAACAGCAACAATGTAGGGGCAATCCAAATGCTTCTGATTGGAGGAGTCCCCTTTTTGTGCACTTGTCAAAACGTTCAGGGAGAGGAGACCACTGCAAGATAGCATTCACACCTTTGTGTAAGTGCAAGTCGCCATGTTTCTTCATGTTGTGGGTCATAATCAGAGGTTCAGAGTGGTCTATAACACATTCAGGCGATCTATGGAGACTATTTTTCGCTACTTCTAGCAGGTGTTGGTTCAGTTGCGAAGCTCTGAGGAGAAATGGTCAAGCCACCATCGAAGAACACTCCACCCAAGATCAAGGACAGATATAGGTGACAAGGTGGTACCCTCGGCAATTACCAAGATTATGGACTTAGGTTTTCGGAAAGGCGACGATTAGATATTCCGGGAATGAGATGGCACACGGCGTACCCAAGTTCATGTCCCCATGGTGGAGGATCGCTACATCCTGCTAGCAATCTAGTATAATCATAGTTGTGTACAGGGTGTCACCATAGGCAGGATTGTATCTAGTTTAATCTAATCTCTATGTTGCGACATCACAAAGTGGTGCCCCTGCTTGGCTTTATATATGCAACTAGGTTAGGGTATACAAGAGTCCTAGTCTATTACAAATTGGAGTCCTCTTTTTTATAGTCCAAGTCAATATTACACGCGGGTCCAGCTTGTCGAGTCCTTGTACTAATCCACCTCCATAATTCACCACACCGGGTATAGCAATAATGGGTACTCGAAAGGGTATACCCATGACAGTAGATCTCGAGTGTCTAGGGAAGTTGAAGATTTGCGTAGAGATTCAAGCATCTCTAATATCGCCTCCAAGTGTCTTGATTAGTTGAAGAATGTTGAATATGTGTTTTATAAAGAGTCGAAGTTGTTTTATATTGGGTGCGCTACCAGCGCTCCCGATGGAAGTAGCACCCGAGTCTATGGGCGGTTGCTTGTAGCCGCGCGTAGACTCAAGTTGTGATACTCGAAGAAGAACTTGATGAAGATGTCGAATTTTTTTCCGCATCCATGCGCTGCCGATGGGAGTAGGCTCTACTTGAGTTGCAGACTTGAGTTGAGTCTTCAAACCTTGATTCATTCACATGCAAAATGAACTCGAAGCTTTCTTTGAGTAAATAATTATCTGAACATAAATTTGTGTTCACCTGAACAATCGAGTGCCTTGTTTAGCTGACACAATAGCCAAAGTTTTTTGGATCCTTGCTTCACCGATGATGGAATTTTCTATCGGGTGCTTGACCAGTGCTCCCGATGGAAGTAGCCCCCCCGAGTCTATGGTTGGGTGCTTGCAGCCGCGCGTAGACTTAAGTTGTGCTACTCGAGGAATATTGTTCTTGCGTCGAGCTTCAAATCTTTGACTTCTTCTGTCTTTGATCACGAATAGGAAATATTTCATTATTTCCTTTGTAGACAAATATTTTGATCATAGGGATATTGGTAAACCAGTCTCATGCATCCGAACAGATCCGGAATCAGTTAATTGCCTGAGCAAATGCAGGGAACCTACTTCAAACTCGCGTCACCGGACAAAAATCCGGAAAACTGGCGTAATTCAGCTCGGGCTGCGGAGGAATATCGAGTTCTGAATTCGAGCAAATGAAAGTTTTACCTGACGCGACCGTTAGGATTTTTCATCACATAGATGATGATGCGGATATTTCTAGCAGAGCGCAGTCTGTGGCGGTGTTAGGCCTCACAGGACGGATCCTGATGGTCATACCTTCATGCTCTAGCATGACATCTGCAGGCTCACAACGACGCGGCCCATGTTTTTTTTATCAGATGCCTCGTTTGGCTGTTGCGGTAGTCGAAGTTGTCGGTTTCTTCAATATATTCTGTCGGGTGCGCAACTAGCGCTCCCGATAGGAGTAGTCCCCGAATCTATGGGCGGGTGCTTGCAGTCGCGCGTAGACTCGAGTTGTACCACTCGAGGAAGTATTCAACCCGAGTTTTTGAAGTACTCGAGGGAAATACTAACTCCGAGTTGTTGAAGCGCTCGGGGAAGTACTCGACCCGAGTTTTTTGAAGCACTCGAGGGAAATACGAAGCTCGAGGTTTTGAAGCGCTCGAGGAAGTACTCAACCCATCTTGTAGACGCTCGAAGTTGATATTATTGACGTTGTAGCCCCGGGTATCAGGTGTATTTTCCATATAATGTAATGACGCAACCTCCGAGTATTGGGTGCGGAGAAAATAAATAATAATTGACTCTTGGGAGAAAGAACACTTAGCATTATCGGCTGCAGCGGAGACGATGTGGAAGCGGGTCATGTGGCGGATGCAGTCGACGCGGCGAACATAGTCGATGGAGTGGATTCTTATGGCGTTTAGCCTGAAGCAGTCGATGTAGCAGGCGAGTCCGCGATGGCGAGCCCCCGAGCGTGGCGGGTACGCGATGGCGAACGGGGTTGACGCAATAGAGAAAGTCGAAGTTTTATTCCGATCTAAAGTTATATTGACGTGCACAAATCTGCGCGCAAATAACAACACAAGCCAAAAAATATTTGAGCAAATAAATTTTACGAATTATAAGAAGTTGGAAATATAGCACCTGATTATTTTTGTCGGATGATGGCGTGTACACGCGGCCGGATCTTCTTAGTGGCGGCTTCGACCATGATGAAGATGAAGTATGCTTCTAGTTGTCCGCGCAAACGACTGATCTGAGCCGATTCGCTTCTCCACCTTATGAATCTTCCTTGAGGTTTGATCTTCACGTACAAACGCGTGTACGGCAGCTTGCTTCTTCTCTTTTTTGGTAGCTTTTTCCTTGCTAGGGACAAGATCACGTCGAAGCGATCTTCTTCCTGTCTTCAATCTCGCTGATGATGTTGATGATGAACTCGACGGATCCCGCCCAGATGACAAAACCCACCCATCACGCTTCCCACGGACGGCGCCAATGACGAGGTGGTACCCTCGGCAATGTCCAAGATTATGGACTTAGGTTTTGGGAAAGACGATGATTAGAGATTCCGGGAGCGAGATGGCACACGACGTACCTAGGTTCACGTCCCCACGGTGGAGAATCGCTACATCCTGCTAGCAATCCAGTATAATCATAATTGTGTACATGGTGCCGCCGTAAGCGGGATTGTATCTAGTCTAATCTAATCTCTATATTGCGATATCCCCAAGTGGTGCCCCTACCTGGCTTTATATATGCAACCAAGTTAGGGTTTACAAGAGTCCTAGTCTATTACAACTTGGAGTCCTCTTTCTTGTAATCCAAGTCGATATTACACGTGGGTCCAGCTTATCGAGTCATTGTGTTAATCCACTTCCATAATTCACTACCCAGGGTATAGAAATAATGGGTACCCGAAAGGGTATACCCATGACAACAAGCACTTCCCATATTTCAGGGTGAGCACACTTCATGATTGTTCAATTCTTAATACACGCCCTATGATCACAAACATGATTGTCTATTCATTTCTTCACATGATTGTATTGAGGCTATTGATAGTACTCATGCGGCAACATGGGTGCCCAAAACACAGTCTTTAGCATTCCGGTGAAGGAATCACTACACTAGCCATAATGTCCTAGCTGATGTGAATTTTGATCTGAGACTCACATATGTGCTTGCTTGTTGGGAGGGTCCAACTCATGATGCATCCATCATTGCTAATAGCTTGTCCATGTTTGATGGGTTGATATGAAAATTTCTAAAGGTAAGTTCTACATAGGAGATGCTGGATATGCATGCCGACCTGTGATTCTCCCACCCTTCAGAAAACAAGGTATCACCTCAACAAGTTCAATCCAGGGAGCATACCGCAGAATGCAAAAGAGTTGTTCGATCTAAGATACTCAAGCCTTCGAGTCACCATTGAGATCCCTTTTGATTCGTTGAAGAATAGGTTTAAGGTCCTTGACCAAAAATCCTTACACACTTACGACGCTCAAGTGAAGCTAGTTCTTGCTTGCTGCATAATTTACAACTGGATCTTTGGTTGGGGCGAGGATGAGTTCTTCCAAGTACATTTTGTGCCTGATAAAATGGAGACTGACCATGGCGTGGAGGTAGGCGACAATGAAGCCTAGCAGAATAAGAGACTCGAGTGGGCAGACACAACATGGGAGGATAGAGGGCAAACCACCATTTGAGAAGAAGATGAAGATCAATTCCCCTCTAATGAACTACTCTTTCGTTTACCGTGGTGCTGTTATGTGAAACCCCCATTCGTAGTAGCTAGGGACTATGCGTATGAATTGTCATTTGTGAAGTGCCATTCGTAGTAGTTAGGAACTATGCCTATGAGCTCTCATATTGTTAGGATGAACTGATGCAAATGGAAGTTTCATTGTCGGTGATGGTTAACAATGGTGGTAATAGTACGGTAAGGTTACCAGTGAAGTGAAGAGGTCACTGGAAGCTTTGTCTGAATGTTACCAAACAAGCGACATCTCATGTCCATCGCGATTTGGGCTTCGCCAAGGGCAACCAAATACCGGGAACTTTTAGCTTAATCCATGCATCACGAGCAACCAAACAATTGATTAAAATAGGCCATGGCCGTCTGGAATGCCCAATACCTCTTCGGGCCTGCCCCCGCTCAGCCCCACCACCAAGGGCCTGTTTGGTAGCCTGCGGACCTCTTTTTTGCATGGACTTAAGTGAAACAGGTTGTTTGGTTGGCTGGGTTCCTCCACGTTGTTGCACGAACCGGGCTTTAAAGCACCCTTGGGCCAGACCCCAGAGGAACGCCCAAAATGGTCGTTTCTACCGTGCCTGTTGAAAGGACGACATGTCGCCTATAGGGGGTGAATATACGTTTTAAAAACTATTACGGATTTGGCTTGTAAGAATGCGAAATTAAACTAACATTATTTTACAAGCACAAAACTTAAATATGCTAGGCTCAACTAAGTGCACCGACAACAACTTAGATAAGCAAGATAGGCACAAGATATATATATCACAAGTGCTAGCAAGATATAAGTACTTCAAGCACGATGGCTATCATGAGGAAAGTAAACTCAGGTATAGAGATAACCGAGGCATGCGGAGACGAAGATGTATTAATGTGTTCCCCCACGCAAGGTGAGGTACGTCACGTTGGAGAGATGCAGGCTACCACAAAGGTCTCCCGAACTCCACGAAGGCTCACCTTCTTCTCCAGGCCAATACCACGAAGGACAAAGACCTTTCCCTTATGGTTAGCTTTTCCTCCACTCTGGAGATGGCAAGCTCCACAACCACTTCACAAGCTCCACGAAGGAGAAGCCCGGGCCTCTTCACAATCTTACACGAAGAGGTCACCGGAGCACCAACCGCCAAGCCAACTAGGAGGTAACCCCTCCAAGAGTAACAAGCTCACGGTCTCTCACTCGAACAAATCGTAATGGAGAGCTCAACACTTATGCAAGGATGCAAACTCGAGAACACCAAATATGCTCAAATCTCTCACACTCAAATCCTACCAAAGAAACAAGTGCTAGGGAGGAATTAGAGAGGAAGAACAATGGAGGAAATCAACAAATGACTCCAAGATCTAGATCCCAAGAGTTCCCCTCACAAAGAGGAGGAATGGATTGGTGGAGTTGTAGATCTAGATCTCCTCTTTCAAATCCCTCAAGAATATGCAAGAATCATAGGAGGGATGGAGAGGAAGCAAGCTTTTGAGGTTCAACAATGGAGTAGGAGAGAGAGCAAATAGAATGGTTGACCTTACCTCCTGAAGGAGGAAGGACTATTTATAGTCCAAGGGGGAAAACTAGCCATTTGGGAAATTCTTGCGACCCGTACCGGCGGTAAAACCGGCACCGCCGGTTCACACGCATGAATGGTCCGGCGAGCAAATCGGCTGACCGAAACCACCGCCAGAAATCTCTAGCACACGAGGCTAGACCGGTTCTAAAACCGGCACGCCGGTTCCCTCATCGGAACGAAACCGGTTTTGCCGGAATAGCATACTGGAACGTGTTCTGGTGAAACCGGGACCATTTTGGCTTGCCGAGATATTTCGGCAGGAGAGCCGGCACCACCGGTTTCAGCACCGAAATCGCTAGAACACCTCAAACGTAGTTTTCTCGAAAGAACTTAACTTTGAAAAAGTTCCTGAACTCGGATTGAGATGAAACCAATTTTGTTGGAAATATTGAGACTACTCACATAATATTTTTAGATGATTTAAGAGAAGGAGCCTCCCAACGTCAGGAAACGGTAAAGATATCGAAAATTGAATATGCAATAGAAGATACATGCAGATTCCGTTTTCGATGAACTTGGGCTTGTTGAAAAGCTAGCAACAAGCTCAAGAACCTCACGCAGAGAAACACCAAGAAGCAACAATAATATAGGGATGCAATGTATGCAAATAATTGAGCTCCCTAAGACGATGCGATCAAGTTACCCAACCGAAAGCCCCTCTTGATAGTGCGGCTATCTATTTTATAACCCGGTCTCCCAACAACCACCTTGAGACCGTAAAAGGAATACCTAGCAAGGCCATACCTTTGCCTTGCACATCCCGCTTGATCTTGATGACAACGCTTCAAGCTCGACTCAAGCCGGAATGGCTCACTTGATCATTGTTGCTTCGTGAAGACTCACAAATGCTCCCCATACACCATGATGGGATAACTTCATTGAGGCACATCTTCACATGTCCATTATCACCAAATGAACAGTAAGCTTCAAGCATGATATCTTCGATTTTCTCATCTTGAACTTGCCCTTCTCAACCTTGATGACATCTATACTTGATGACATCCTCACATGGGCTCTATGAGATCATAATCTTGATGCATGCCCATGACAAGATACCTAACCCACATAGACAACACAAATGCACATATATAGTGGGTTAGCTCATGAAGCATAATTGACAAGGCTTACCATACCACACGATCACATGATCAAAAGTGGTAATTGACCAACTTGAATCAATCTTCACTCTTAGTCTTGGTCAACCTTGTATCTCTTAAAATCGATGATCTTGATGCCAATATCAAAGGTATACATATCAATCTTCATGACATCAACACTTGAATCCAACACATGGACTTCAAGAAATACCTATGGAATATTTCTTCATATAAACATGTGTGAAAACATTAGTTCATAGAGGATTGTTATTAATTATCAAAAACATATTTAGGGGCAATGTACCCTTACACATGTCCCGTTGTCTTCACTTTTCCCCTAGATGGATGCAACCTCTGCATGTGGACTCGGTTACGCTCACTCTGCCTTAAAGTACTCCACACACCATCTCTTCAAATCAACACAACCATACCCTAAATCAAAATAAGATGTGTGTCGATGATATGAATCGATACCGCAGTCGGTTTCGAGTTTCGTCAATCGTAAATCGTCAATTTCGTGTATGAAGTTTTGAGCGAAATTTTCCAAATTCGTCAAAAACACTCAACGGTTTGAAATTTCCAGTAAGGAGTAAGTTCACCTCACCATTCCGCATGAATTTCGTGTTAAAAGGTTTTTTGTTTCGGTGGACATAGACTGATAGATAAATGACTCGCTAGTATACAATAATTTATATGTGTGTGTGAGTATATTTTGGAGAACGTTTGCTCAACTTCTCACTTGCAATCTTCATGGACAGCGCCGTGGTGATGATGGGTGACAAGTGAGAGGTGATAATCCATGGTGGTGGCAACATGGTGATGTCCGTCTTCGTGATCGGTGACGTGGTGATGCTTGTGACCGGCGTGACCAGCGGTGTCATAGTGGTATTCAACTTCGTGGTCGGCGACATGATGATGCTTGTGACGGGCGTGAATGGTGGTGTCATGGTGGTGTTCATCTTTGTGGTCGGGTACGTGGTGATGCTTGTGACTGAAGTGACCGGCGGTGTCATGGTGGTGTTCGTCTCTGTGGTCGGCGACGTGGTGATCCTTGTGACCGGCGTTGTCATGGTGGTATTCAACTTCGTGGTCGAGGACATGGTGATGCTTCTGACGGACGTGAACGGTGGTGTCATGGTGTCGTTTGTCTTCGTGGTCGGCGACGTGGCGATGCTTGTGACCGGCATGAACGACAGTGCCATGGTGGTGACTGGCTTCGTAGTCGATGACGTGTGTGATAAGTGAGATAAGATCACCATGTTGTCATATAGTTGTGAAGCTAGAAAAAAAATGTGAGCACCCTAACAATGGAGGTTGTCTTCTCTCTGGTGCAGTAAATGGTTTCACGGCTACCAAACAACGTGGATTTTGTAACCCATAGCCATAAACGAACGTGTAATGCGTTTCTTATCACTGGAGTAGCCATAAAAAAAATCGACCCATGCTACCGAACGGCCGCAAACTGCATGCGCGCACACTCTGTGCAGCTGCGCGCTGCTGCTTCCTGCCTCCGGCCGGCAGAGGTTGTACGGAGTAGTTGCCACCACCGCGATTTCATCCGTGACTGAGCCATGCATGCATTTTGCTCTTGTCTCATTGTCTGTGCTCCCGTCAACTGGCCGGGTCAAGCCAGATCCCGGGCCTAGGATCCCAATGTTGCTTTCACTCAGTAGGACACGCGAGGTCCCTGCGCCTCGGAACTCCTCGTTGTCATGGACCTTTTCTGCCGGTGTTGATTCCTCGGCCGTTGTTTTTGGACGTCACACTAGTTGTTATGCCGAGGTCATCCCCATGTTGGCGATCGTCGATGAACTGCAATTACCACCTGTAAGCATAGACACAAGTTACACAACGTACACAAGAATTCCTGTGTGTTGCATGACGCAACTGTTTAGTGCGTTCCGTCCGCGCGCCCATGGCGATGTGAATTGTAAACTATCCAGGGCAACTTGCACCTAATAAAAGCTTGACAAAGCGCCCTGCAGACATTGACTCCTGCACTGCACATCAATCTTTCCAGCTCCGTTGGCGTTGTGTCATACCCATCGGCCATCGTTGTCGACAGACCGACGGTGCTTACAATTCGAAACGAGCCAATATTATTTTACATTTTCGAAGCACAAGGGCAATCGTCCACCTGAAATTTTTAAAGGTATCTTGTTTTTTTTCACATGAAAGTCATGAACGCCTTCTTCCATGCGGCGTGCGTCCAGAAAGCAGGAGACGTGCTCCGTCATGTATGGGCCGCAAATGGTCGAACGAGCGACTGGACCGCTGTTTGCTGCGCGGCTTGGCCATTTCGGGAAGCGGAGCAACCACACGAGCTGCCGGGTTGCACGGGCCATCAAACTAGCCCATCCATCCTACCCTTGGTTTTCAGTAGGGTACCTTATAAGAGCAAACCCTATACACCGACCAGGTCGGCACGTACCGCACGTCGCGCACACCGCGCGCGGTACGGGCCGGCCCAGTCAGGTGCGGGCTTCCTCTTTTTTCATTTTGTTTTTCGTCTTTGTTTCTCCTTTTCTGTTTCCATTTTCATTTTTGTTTATGTTTGCTTTTTCTTTAGTTATTTTTTCTATTTTTTTTGTTATTTTTATTTTTCAGATTCGACAAATGGAAAGATTTTAAAATATTCAAATTTGGGAAATATTCAAATTTGAAAAAAAATTCAAGCTTGAAAATTTCAATTTAAAATTTGTTCAAATTAAAAAAAGGTTTATTTTAAAATTTGTTCAAATTTTACTTTAAAATGTGTTCAGATTAAAAATGTTCATCCTAAAATTTGTACATATTTTTCTAAACGAAATTTTAAAATCAAATTTTAAAAAGAGATATTTTTGAAAAATGTACAGATTAAAAATATAGTTTTTTAGAAATATTGTTCAAATATAAAAATTGTTCAAACACGAAAATTGTTCAAGTATGAAATTTTTTGAAATTATAAAATTGTTCAAACTAAAAAAATTCAAATTTGAAATTGTTCAAATTTTAAAAATGTTTAAATTTGAAAAAAAAATCACATATAAAAAATATTAAATTTTTGAAAATAATGTTTTTGAAAGTTTGAAAAATATCAAGTTTGAAACTAGCCAAGGACGGCGGCACCATCACTGACGCCGAGTGGTGCTGCGAGCGATGGTGGTTGATGCTTCAATGGCTCACCACATGAGCTTCAAATGGCAGGTGGCGGTGTTGCGAGCGAGAGAGCGGGGTCATCGGTGCTTCGAGCGGTGCAACTGCCAAGTGCAGGCGGTTGGTGCTGCGAAGCCACCCATGGATTTATTTCCGCTCGAGTGCGAGAAAAGAAGGGATTGATCTGGGAGAGGAAGGGCGGATGCAAAATGGGTCCCGCGCATGGAAAGGGAACGGAGGAAAGCGACGTAAGCCTCTATGCGATCCAATGTATCAACCGGACGGTGGTCGACCTGGAGGATCCACGTTCGGGATCCTCCGGAGAATCCTCAGCATGACCCTACATTAAAACCATATTTTTAGATTCGAGAGGTTTTTAAAATTTTGATTTTTTTTAAAAAAATGAATAATTTTCCAAAATATCAAATATTTTTTATCTAAATATTTTTGAACTTGAACGTGTGTTCAAATTTTATTTCATTTTTGAAATTTGAAATGTTTTGAATGTGCATATTTTTCAATTATTAACAATTTGGTGTGTATGAAAAGCCCAACCTAGACAATCTTTCAGAGCGAAATTTTCTAAAATAAAAATTTCTCAGCAAATTCTATACACCGCCTGCTGCGGCGATTCCTAATCTCCACATGTAAGGGAGCTATCGAGCTTTCCTCACATGGCGCTCATATTTCTAGGATGGCCCGTATATAATGGTAGGAAGTCGGTTTTGCTCTGTTTTTTTTGTTCAGTTTCACAGGTTTCTCTAGGTTTTCTTCATTTTTTCTCTAGGTTTTTCTGGTTTTCTTTGGTTTTGGGGTTTTTGGGTCAATTTTTTGAAAGAAAAAAATTTGCCCATTTTTTTTCAATTTATGAACCTTTTTTGAGTTCAAAACTTTTTTAGATTTGAATTTTTTTAATTTGAATATTTTCATACTTGCGCATTTTTTAATTTGAACATTTTCTTAATCTGGAAATTTTAAATTTGAACTATTTTAGATTTGAACATCCTTAAAATTTAAACATTTTAAAATCTAAACAAAAGTGAAAAAGGAAAGTAAAAAATGAGAGCGCCTCATTCGGAGCGACCCATGAGGCAAACGCAGCAGTATCTCACTTGCTCCCGCAAGGAGCAGGTGCCATTCTTCCATGACTCCTCAAGGGTCCAACTAACATGTCGGCACATTAAGCGTTTATTATTCTTATTTTAAATTTTTTTATATTCAGTTTTATTTATCTTTTATACTTCTATTTTCCTCAAATTTTATGTTATACTTACTTTCGGTTTATTTACTTTTTTTGTTTATTCTTAGTATTCTATTGTATTATTTTATGTTTCCTTTTTGTTTTTTGTTTTTCCATGGGATTTTCTGTTTAAATATGTTTTCTCTTTCTTTCTCTATTTTTCTTTCTTTAACTCACTTTTATATTAAAAAAATGTTTTGCATTGCCAAAAAAGGTTCAAGTTATTTACATAAATTGTGTGTAGTTCAAAAAATGTTCACGATGCTTGAAAAAAAGTGTTGAATTGATTCAAAAAAAATGTTCCTATGGTTTAAAAAGCTCACGAGATTAAGATAATCTTAAAACATTATCTGAAAACGTTCCCCGTGATGCACCGGAGCGTGACACGTTTCTAAGCGAGCGATCAAGCTCCCAGACAAGGATGATTGTGATAATCATAAAAATTAAAACAAGAATTGATAGGTCCCACAGTAGTATTTTGGTGGCAACTTTGTAAACAGTCACGATTGCCAACCTGCCTCACATGCATGTCGACCGCTCATTGGACCAATAAAATTTGAATTTTGGATAAATTAAAAATATTGAAATTGGAAGATGTAAATTCAAGTGTATTTGTGATTATTTTTGCAATGAATCATATTGATGTCTTATGACCATTAGAATCAATTCTCGTATTATTTTTAATATTTTGAAAGTATTTAAATTTGAATTGGGAATTAAAATATTTCCATCGTATATTTAATTCTATAATTATTTTAGACATGGTTATTTCTGCGAAAATAAATCATATGATAATATCTATCAAGCAAAACCATTTGGGAATTTTCATCTAGCCCCAAAGATTACAGCACTGCATATCACCCTCAAACAGGAGGACAGACAGAGAGAACTAATAAAAATTTGAAGATATGCTTAGAGTCTGTGCATTAGATTTTGGAGGATCATGGGAAGAACATCTGCCTTTAGTAAAATTCTAATATAACAACAACTATGAGAGTACTATCAAGATGGCACCATTTGAAGCTTTATATGGAAGGAAATGTAGATCACCCATATGTTGGTATGAACCATGATCAAGCAAAGAATTCAACCCTGACTATGTTAATGAGAAGCAACATGTAATCGATGTCATCAGAGATAGGCTCAAGATAACCCAGAGCCGACAAAAGAGCTACGCCAATCAAAAGAGAAGGACTTGGGAACCAAAGGTTGGAGATATGGTTTATCTAAAAGTAAGCCCAATGAAAGGACTGGACGCTTTGGACTAAAAGAAAAGTTAAGTCCGAGATATATTGGACCTTTCAAGATCCTAAGCCAGCATTGAGGGTCCGCTTTGAATTGGAGTTACCCAAGAGGTTGACCTTAGTACACAATGTCTTCCATGTTTCACAGCTTCGACAATGTCTGAAAGCACGAGATGAACCTGTGTCACATGAAGAGTTGCAATCAGATTTAACTTACGTGGAAAGACCAGCCAAGATTCTGGAAGAAAATTGGAAACAACTTCGGAACGGAGCAATAAAATATTGCAAAGTATAGTGGAAGCACCATCCCGAGAGGGAAGCTACCTGGGAAAAGGAGGAGGACCTGATAAAAGCATACCCATAGCTATTCAGGTATATTAACCCCAACTTCGGGACAAAGTTTTCATTAAGGGGGAAAGGCTGTAACATCCTAGGATTCCAGACAATTGCGGGGAGATTTAGGAAGGGATGTGCATTTCATCACAAAATACGGGGAAATTTTGCGCTTAATTGCATAATACATCAAAGAGGGATCAAGTTTCTCTCTCGACACCACTTAGGGTTTAGGGTTTCGAGAGTGTGATAAACTTCGACATGACCTCTTTGCATTTAGGTTGCATATGAGTTGTTCATCAACTTGTTGAAAATCAAACATGAAAAGGAAATGAGTTTGAATTGAAATTCAAACTCAACAACTCAAATTGAATTAAATATCATATAACCATAATATTGAGTAAATACAAATAAACAATAAAAGATAAAGACAAATATATAATATAAAGCTCAATATAGAGAAACCTTGAGCTTTATTAATCAACACACATATTACATTGTCAATTACAATATTCCTTATAAATATTACAACAAATCAAATAAAAGGAAAAGAAATGAAAAAGAGAAAATTACAAGTATCTACAACTAAAACCCTAACTACTGTTCATCATCTTGATCATGAAGAACCTCTTGATGATTTTGATCTTCTCCAAAACCTTCAAATAAAGAAACACAAAAGCACCACACTGAACCAAGTGGCAAAGCCACTTGGCTGTTAGTAAATAAAGCAAAATAGGAAGATAAGGTTGGAGCAGCCGAGCTGATCCACACCAGGGAACAAGTCCAACAATGTGAAGCACTGAAAGGACGAGATGTCGCCTAGAGGGGTTGGTGAATAGGCGTTTAAAAACTCTAACGGATTTGGCTTGTAAGGATGCAGAATTAACCTAACATTTATTTCACAAGCACAAACTCTAAATAAGCTAGGCTCAACTAAGTGCAACAACAACAACTAGAGCTAAGCAAGATATGCACAATATATATGAACAACAAGTGATAGCAAGATATAATAGATACTTCAAGCTCGATGGCTATCACAAGGAAAGTAAACTCGGGTATAGAAATAACCGAGGCACGTGGAGACGAAGATGTATTCCCGTGTTCCCTTCCTTTGCAAGAAGGTACGTCACGTTTGGAGAGGTGGGGGTCCCACGAAGGATTCCCCAATGCCACGAAGGCTCACCTTCTTCTCCGAGCCAAACCCACGAAGGATAATGGCCCTTTCCTTATGGTTAGCTTTTCCTCCACTCCGGAGATGGCAAGCTCCAAAACCACTTCACAAGCTCCACGAAGGAGAAACCCGAGCCTCTTCACAATCTTCCTTGAAGAGATCACCGGAGCACCAACCGCCAAGCCAACTAGGAGGTCACCCTCCAAGAGAAACAAGCTCACGGTCTCTCACTCGAACTAATCATTGTGGAGAGCTCAACACTATGCAATGATGCAAACAAGAATCCCAAAGGTGTTCAAATCCTTCACACTCAAATCCCACCAAAGCAACAAATGCTAGGATGGAATTAGCGAGGAAGAAAAATGGAGGAAATCAACAAATGACTCCAAGATCTAGATCCAAAGGGTTCCCCTCACTTAGAGGAGAACTGGATTGGTGGGGATTGTAGATCTAGATCTCCTCTTTTAGATCCCTCAAGAATGCGAAAGAATCATGGGGGGATCAAGAGATAGGAAAAGTTCTTCAAAGGCAACAATGGATGAGAGAGAGTGGAAGAACTTACAGAGCCTAAGGTGGTGGAAGGCCTATTTATAGTCTAGGAAAAAATAGAGCCGTTGGGGAGAAAAACGGGCCAAAAAATAGCCCAATCGGGGAGCTAGCCGGTCCACCAAGCCGGGCGCCAGACAGGCCAGCAGTGCCGGCTGACTGGCCGGACTGGGGCACGCAGGCCGGCAGCGGCCAAAAGGGCCCAACCGGGGGCAGGCTGGTCGACCGGACGCTGTGCCGGTCGGTCCGGCGGCCACTGGGCCAGGAGCCGGTCATGGGCCGGGGAACCCCTAGAGCGGGCTCGGTGTGCACGAGCCCAGCAGCCGGTTCCCACCAGGCAGGCCGGGCGGTGGGCCGGACTTCGTAGGACCCCTGAAAGTTAGAAAACTTTTCTTTTTTTAATAGAAAATGCTGTCGAACTCCGATTTAGATGAAACCAATTTTGTTGGAAAGATAACTACGAATAGAACCCCAACGAATATTGAGACTCCTCATAGAATATTTTTAGATGATTTTCGAGAGGGCCCCTCCCAACATCAAGAAATGGTAACGACGTACAAACTCAAAAACGCAATGGAAGATGCATGCGGATTCTGTTTTCGGTGAACTTGGGCTTGTTGAAAAGCTAACAAAAAGCTCAAGAACCTCACACAGAGAAACACCAAGAAGTAACAAGATTTATGGAATTCAAAGCATGCAAAGGGTTGAGCTCCCTAAGACGATGTGATCAAGTTACCCAACCGAATGCCCCTCTTGATAGTGCGGCTATCTATCCTATAACTCGGTCTCCCAACAACCACCTTTAGACCGGTAAAAGGAAAACCTAACAAGACCATACCATTGCTTTGCGCATCCCACTTGATATTGATGATAACTCTTCAAGCTCCACTCAAGCCGGAATGCCTCACTTGATCATTGTTGCTTCGTGAAGACTCACAAATGCTCCCCATACACCATGATGGGAAAGCTCCATTGATGCACATATTCACATGTCCATTATCACCAAATGGACGGCAAAGCTTCATATGATCCTTTTGAGATGCTCATATTGAACTTTCCCAACTCAACCTTGATGATGATCACCACTTGATCTCATCCTCTCGTGGGCTATATTAAATCTGACTTTTGATGCACGCCCATGGAAAGATACCTAACCCACATAGACAACACAAAGGCACACATATGATGGTTTAGTTCATAAAGCATAATTGACAAAGCTTACCATACCACATGACTTCATATGGCACATTCTTTATGCTTCATATGTTGACCAAACTTGAATCTATTCCTCACTCTTCGTATTGGTCAACCTTGTATCTTCTCATGCTCTATCATACTATCTTGAGGTGTATAAAGAACTGTTCATTTGTTTGCATTCTCTAAATCTTAGTCAACCATAGCTCAACTTATGAGACTATCATGACACCGACTTAGAGCCATATCTTGAATTCTTCACTTGGAATCAAGAACTCAAGATTTTGATCATTCATTGCTTAACACATAAGCTAGAGCATGGATAATATTGAGTTCCACATAAGAACTCCATCTTCATTTCTTCTTCTTGATCATATCACATATATGTCTTCAAATCGATGATCTTGATGCCAATACTCAAGGTATATCTTTTATCTTCATGGCTTCTATACTTGAATGCAACACATGGACTACAAGTATTACCTATGGAATATTCCTTCATATAAACTCAATGAAAACATTAGTTACATCGGTGAGATGGGTAGATTAGCATGGCAAGGGCCATGAGCCTAACTTACTAACATGTACAATTATATTAGCATGGTGTCTTGATGCCAAAGGGGAGATAAGTCTATTAGGTTTTCACTGGGGACTTGCTTTACCCATGGGGGTTGCATCTCTTTGCCTCTTCCATTTGCTTCATTTTATCATTTGGTGTTGAGCTATTTTCTTTATGTCTAGTTTGAGAAATTGTGAATTATTTGGCTAACGTATGGTTGTTGTAAGACATATTACTATCCCTGATCATCTATGGGGTCAAGACTATGGTGAGCTATCGTCTATATTTTCCTAGTCGTTTCTGTATGTATTGATATGTCTTACTTTGTGATACTCATAAGCATAGTTATAATGTTTTACACTTTACATAATGCTCGGTGTATCAATCTAGTGAAATGGTTATGCTTGTTGACATTGAGCTCATTGCACTAGCTGTTCGTTTATAAAACCTAGGGGAGTGTTGATCCTAGTGGTGTGAATTTTGTATTCAAAAGCAATTTACTTTATTAGTGGACACATCTAGGGGGTGCCTGTATATATTATATTAACACTTGATTCTATAGTATACATTCTATATTATGTTGCAAATCCATGTGTTGTCATCAAACACAAAAAGACGGGGGGTTGAAAGGGAATTTTGTCCCATAAATTGGTTTTCATGTTTGTTAACAACACATGGATACTAAACATTTGCTTGAGCTTGTATAGTTAAATATAAAATGAGCAAATGTTGTGTGGAGTATCCCCGGTTTCATGAAGCTTTGTGAAGGGACTTGGAGTTTACTTTTCAGTTTTAAGCTAGGCTTCCCGTACTATCAAGAGGGAATGATAATAGGTTGGCGTGGTGGTTTGTGGTCGGTTTAAACATCCTACAAACCACCCCAAGCATATTCAAAAAAATCCCAGGCCGTGGTCTTTTCGTTGGGCTTGCGGAGCTTATAGTGGGCATGTTGCCATGTTGCCGCCAGAGTGGTCTAGCCAGCCTAGATTGGTCCGACCAAGATGGACGAACACAACTAGACGTCACTTGGGAGCCACCAACTAAGATATGGATGCAAGCCCAAGATTTGCGCAAAGTTTCCGGTTGCCACCTTGAATGCTACCGCTTAGTGGAGAGTGACCTAAACCTTTGCGGTTTGCTCACCGGATAATAGGGTGATGCCTTTGTGGCGTTGGTTGGCCTTCGTGGTGCCACGCCCCTCCAAGTAGACATACTTCCCTTCAAATGGAAGGAACTAGGGGAATTAACTTTGTGTCTCTATGTATTTCTGTCAACACCCGGATTTTTAAGTCCAGATGCCCATTATATCATACATCGCAATCCCAGGAAGATTGTTTTTGCGAGACGTAATAGTAAGTAGTTCAGAGTCATTATTTATTACAACACATACTTGTCTTACAACCACGGATCACATGATCCAATATTACACAAATAGATTGTTCAACATCACAAATAAGTAGCGGAAGCGTAGTAGTAGTGGACTATCTATTCCACAGGCAACGCTTGACGTTAGAAGACGATCCTAGTTATCATAGATGTCCTGTTGTCCGTCATCCTGATACTGTTGCTCCTCTTCAAAGTCTGGCATTTGAATAGCCAGGGCAAAGCCATGAGTACTTTAAAGTACTCGCAAACTAATACTAAGGTAAATACTTATTGAGTGTAGTAAGGGGTGCTAAGCTCTAGGTTGATTTGCATAAAGCCAAGTTTAGTTTATCAAACATTTAGTAAAGACTCATCCGTTTGCTAGACTAACTCAAGTGGGAACATTAGTGTCATTCCCACAACTCATTGGCGATCCAAGTCAAATCACCTTCCAATTCATCATTCCTTTTTAAGATCAAAAATTCTGATAACAGAAATAGTATGGCCTTTTCAATCGTCCATAACCGCGGACACGGCTATTCGAATAGGTTTAACACTCTGCAGAGGTTGTACTCTTGTGCCACAACTTTTGATTACATCCGTCGAGGATAACCTCGAATCATCGTAACTCGATACGCGGATCATCAACCTTAACCTTTCGCTTATACATCCTAGTATAGGCACCTCTCCCCATGAGCTTGGCCTCCCGGTGAAAACCAACTGTTAACCCGGGAACTGCACAGGGCTTGGGTCGTACATTCACCTCACATTCACATCATTTCCCATATACGGAGGCAGCCTCGGCGTAACCCCTATGATGCTTGTTTAGAGGGAACCCATACTAAAATACACAAGTTTCTAGTTAAGCCCTACCCATAATCAGGTATTATGGGGGTACTTGTATAATTGGAAGGGTATCGCATTCAAACCAATATCAGTTTTATATCAAAAATCACCATCTTCTCTTGGTCATATTTACCTTCAAAGATCATTCAATGGAATGACTCATCATTCCAAGGTTTCAAATTCATTTCAAAGTCACATGTTCCCATCTAGAGTAGTCAAATTTTATTTGATTAGCACTAGCAACTATTTCATGAGGGGTGCTATCTAGCTTTGAGTGTTTCTAAGCTAACCTTTAATCTTGTTCTACTCTATACCAAGTGAATCATAAATCAAAAAGTACTTTGAAGTAAATAAGCAAAAATAATTGCAAGGTAAAAACATGGGATAGGTAATACATAAAATTAAAGGGGTGATGGTGCCTTGCTCTGGTAGAGCTTTGCATCATGGTGGTTAGCAAGAGTATTAGCTTGCCTTGGTGGGGATAGGAGTCAAAGTTTTCCTCCTCCTCTTGAGAGTAGCTTCCCTCCTCCAAGTATTCCTCGTTACTAGCGTCTATATACGAATACGAGTACACAATCACCACACAAATACTTGCATGCTATACTAAAACACACAAGAGGGTTCACTCAACTAATTCTAACATCACATCAATCATGGCATGGTGGATTACTTGGTTTGTTCTTATTTAAGAGAAAAATAATTTCCTCTCATTATAAGTTTTTATTTGATTTGCTATCTTAAATCTTTAGAGAAAATAATTTCCTCTCATTAAATCCTATCAAGATTTAATCTCCACAAATAATAATAAGGTATGAAATATTAGTTGACCAAGGTCAACATTTCATATCTATTATGAGGGAGTAATAATTTAAATGAGGTGCTACCCCTCATACAATTTAAAAGTTAACATTTAAATGGTTTAAAATCTCTAAGTAATAACAATCAGAGGTTTATTAGCCTAATGTCATTTCCTCTTATTGTATTACTTAGGATCAAGATTTAAATGAGAGAGTAGCTCTCATACTATTCATAAGATTTAAATTCCACAATTTAAATGCACTAGAAATGGCTACTTAACCATTATTTTGATCCAGTACATGATCATGCAAACAACTTGGCTATATTATTGCATAAACAATTAAAGAACATCAATTGTGATTTATGAGAGTTGGAATCAACTAAAAATCTATTTTGGTTGAATTTTAAATTAAGTTTCAATTTGCAAAAGTCCCTGACTTGTTATTTTTAGCATTTTAATTCTACTACGAATTTGGAGATGAGACCAGTGGCATTGGCTAGATAATTTCATTGGCTTTCCAACGGTATAAAGTTTGCTAGATTTCGATTGGTAGATTTCAAACTATTTAAATTTTACTAAAGCATCTGCAGGGCATTTGAATAATTATTAAACCTAAATTTGAATCGTTGGGCTAGGCGGGAAACGCTACCGGGCCGAAATAGATTTAAAATACACAGCGCAGCCCAACAAGCAACTGGTGCATTTGGGCCGCCCTGACGTGGTGGGGGCCACCCGTCAGTGGCTTTTAATCAGCGAAACGGTACGAGGGAGATGGACCGTAGGATTAGAACAAGATCGTGCGGTCGGTGATCGTCGTCGTCTCCGACGAGCGACGGGCTCACTGACGGTGAGCCTAGGGGGTCGGGGGGAGTACCAGGACGTCGGAGAGGAAAGGCAGGCTGCTCGGTGAAGTGGAAGTAGATGAGGAAGCGTCTGGTGCAGCGGCGGCGCTCGGCGAGGCTCCAGTCGAGGCAGAGGTTCCGCGGGCTCCGGCGGCTTCGAGCTCTCGATTGGGGCTGCTCCGGCGAGGTGGGGTGAAATTGATGGGTGGAGAAGGATCAGTGATGAGAGGGGAGCAAGTTGTGTGAAGAAATGGAGGGCTGAGCTCCTCTATTTATAGCAGATGAAGGGTGGCCGACGGGTGCTGTGGAGGAGCGTCCATGGCGTGGCGCCTCCAGTGTGCGAAGGGGCAAGGCGAGGACGACTAGAGATAGGCATCATCCTGGCGATGCTCAACGTGCAGCGACGCAGAGAAAAGGGCGACGGGATCGCTCGAGCGCTTGAATGGAGTGCGGCAGGGCGTGCGGCAGGATTCCGTCGAGGACGACGGCGACGGTGCAGGGGCAGGCTAGGGCGCTTGTCTAGCTTGTAGAGGGTGGAGAGTGGATGATCGACGCAGGCGTAGCTGGTGCAGGGGAGGACGATCACGCTCGAGCGCGCGACGTACTGGCGCGGCCAGAGCGCGGTGAGCGCGTGCACCGGCGTGCACTGGCATCGTTCTGGACGCGTGCGTTCTGGCCAATGCCGTGGCTTGGCGAGCTAGGGCTGGGTATGGTGAGGTTCCTCGTGCTGCAGAGATGCTCCAGGACAAGGAGATGGGTTGAGAGGGAGGCCAGAGAGAGATGCCAAAGGTGGCCGGCATGGTACGGGGTGGTGCCTTTCTCCTCCATTTTCCACTTTAAACGACGATGGCAAGTACTAAGCTTGATGCAGGTGATGCAGAGGAACCTAATGATCACGAGTTAAAGGTGGTTTAGGCAAGAAACCGGCGTGTAATAGCATGTAACACTAAACTGGAAAAGTGTCTGCAAGGTGTTCGGCATAATGCCCGCAAGAACATTTTGGATGAATTTTGGAAATCTTTTTGGTACAACTCAATTATATAATTAATGTGAAGGATTGGTGGTGGTGGTATTCATTTTGACGAAGATTTGCAAAATTTCAAATGTGAGATGATCTTGTTTTCATGCTCGGGTTCCATCTTGGCACATCATTTCTGGTCAACCTAGTCAACTCTAGCCCTGGTGGTCAACACCAACATTGTTCATCACCACTTGGTCTTGGATGAGGTGGCCTTAGTTGACCAAGTCTGGTTTAGGAATAAAAAGATAAGGAGGGACAAAGTGGTGAAGAAAATAAAAAGGTGACATATGACCATTATCATATGTGTGTAAGATTTGAGATTTGCTTTGGTTTGATTCTTGTTTCTTTGATGAAATTGTGTTTGTTTATCATATCTAAGCATTCTACAAGCAAGAGATCAAGTAATGGTGGCCTATGGTGAAGATTTGTAATTTGGCCTAAGTTGTATGTGAGTGAGAAATGGGTTTTTCTCATTTTCTTCTATTCTTCCCAATTTAGGGTTAGGTGATCTTAGTTTAGGGTTTAATAGCAAGTGCTCAACATATCAACACTCATCATGGCAATTGCACAAAAGAAAATCACAATTATGCATGAAACAATATGTGACACTATATGCATAGAAAAAGTTTTTGTTTGTTGCAAAATTTGAGTAATTGAAACTCTCTCTTGATTTTATTATTGTTGAAACTTGGGATGTTACAAACCCTTCCCCCTTACAAAAGATCTCGTCCCGAGATCTTAAAGAAAACTAGGTACTAAAGAGATCTGGGTACTCAGTCTTCATGAAGTCTTCCCTCTCCCAAGTGGCTTCTTCTTCGGTGTGATTACTCCATTGGATCTTCAGAAACTTGATACTTCTGGTGCGAGTGGTTCTGAAAGCTTCTTCCAAGATGCGAATAGGTACTTCACAATATGTCAAATCTGAGTTGATATCCACAGCTCGATGATCGATGTTCTTGAAAACCTCGGTCTTCTCAGGTACCTTTAAGCACTTCCGGAGTAACGATGTGTGAAACACATTGTGCACCGCTGACATTTCTTCCGGTAACTCCAGTTGATAGGACACTTCTCCTCGGCGACTCAGGATTTTGAAGGGTCCGACATATCGGGGTGCAAGCTTTCCTCTAAGCTGAAATCTCTGCATTCCTTTAAGGGGGGACACTTTGAGATATACGAAATCTCCGATCTCGAAGGTCATCTCTCGGCGTTTCTTGTCGGCGTAGCTCTTCTGTCTTGATTGGGCGGTCTTGAGGTACTCGCGGATCTTGTGAACCTTCTCTTCAGCTTCGCAGAGAATATCTGGTCCAAATACTTGACTCTCTCCGACTTCCGACCAGTTCAGAGGGGTACGGAACTTCCTTCCGTACATTGCTTCAAAGGGGGCCATTTGCAAACTGGCTTTATAGCTGTTGTTGTACGAGAATTCTGCGTACGGCAAGCAGTCTTCCCACTTGGATCCATACTCTAGCACACATGCTCTCAACATATCTTCCAGTATCTGGTTGACTCGTTCAGTCTGTCCATCCGTCTACGGGTGATAGGCTGTGTTGAAATTCAGCCGGGTTCCGAGTCCTTCATGTACTTTCTGCCAGAATCTGGAGGTGAATTGGGATCCTCGATCGGATACTATTGACTTCGGTGTTCCGTGCAGGCTGACTATCTGTGAGATATATAACTCTGCGAGTCTTGGTCCTTGATAGGTGGTCTTGACGGGGATGAAGTGGGCGACTTTGGTCAACCTGTCGACCACTACCCAGAAGAATCATTTCCTTTACTAGATTTGGGCAGTCCGGTGATGAAGTCCATTCCGACAGAATCCCACTTCCATTCGGGAATCTGTAGGGGTTGCAACAATCCTGCAGGTCGTTGATGTTCTGCCTTGACTCTTTGACAGATGTCACATTTGGCGATGTAGCTCCCTATTTCTCTCTTCATTCCATGCCACCAGAATTGTTCCTTCAGATCTTGGTACATCTTGGTACCTCCGGGGTGAATGGAGTAAAGGGTGTCATGGGCTTCTTTCAGAATGACTTGCTTCAACTCTGAATCTGACGGCACACAAAGGCGTCCGTTGTACCATAGCACTCCTTCTTCATCAACGGTGAATCCCGATGCTTTTCCTGCAGCTATTTGGCTCTTGATCCCGTCAATACTAGCATTTCCCTTCTGGGCTTCCTTGATTTGACTAATCAGGGTGGGTTGGAGTTCAATGCTGGCTAGAAATCCTTCGCTCACTAGCTCCATTCTAAACTGTTCAAACTCTTGAAACAAGCTCGGTTGCTCTTCTGCGATCATGGAGTTCAAGTGACACGGCAGTCTACTCAAAGCATCCGCTACCACATTGGCCTTGTCGGGGTGATAGTGAATTTCCATATCGTAATCCTTGATTAGCTCTAACCATCTTCTCTGCCTCATGTTTAGCTCCTTCTGGGTGAAGATATACTTCAAGCTCTTGTGATCTGAATAGATCTCGCATCGATTACCCATGAGGTAATGACGCCACACTTTCAGTGCTAAAACCACGGCTGCTACCTCTAAGTCATGGGTTGGATAGTTCTGCTCATGCTGCTTCAGTTGCCTTGACAGGTAAGATATCACTTGTCCTTCTTGCATCAGCACACATCCAAGACCAATCTTGGAGGCATCACAATACACATCAAAGGGCTTGGTGATGTCCGGCATGATCAGTATTGGGGCTGAAGTCAGTCTGCTCTTGAGCTGTTGGAAACTCTCTTCACACTTGTCCGTCCATTCGAACTTCTTGTCCTTCTTCAACAATTGAGTCATCGGTCTTGCTATGCTTGAGAATCCTTCAACGAATCGGCGGTAATATCCCGCCAATCCGAGAAATGCACGGACCTCAGTCTGGGTGGTTGGGTGATACGTCTCCGACGTATCAATAATTTCTTATGATCCATGCCATATTATTGATGATACCTACATGTTTTATGCACACTTTATGTCATATTCGTGCATTTTCTGGAACTAACCTATTAACAAGATGCCGAAGAGCCGATTCTTTGTTTTCTCGCTGTTTTTGGTTTCGAAATCCTAGTAACGAAATATTCTCGGAATTGGACGAAATCAAAACCCGGGGTCCTATTTTGCCACGAAGCTTCCGGAAGACCGAAGAGGAGTCGAAGTGGGGCCACGAGGGGCCGCCACCATAGGGCGGCGCGGCCCAGCCCCTGGCCGCGCCGACCTATGGTGTGGGGCCCTCGTGTGGCCCCCCACGTTGCCCTTCCGCCTACTTAAAGCCTCCATCGCGAAACCCCTGATACGAAGAACCACGATACGGAAAACCTTCCAGAGACGCCGCCGCCAATCCCATCTCGGGGGATTCTAGAGATCTCCTCCGGCACCCTGCCGGAGAGGGGATTCATCTCCCGGAGGACTCTACACCGCCATGGTCGCCTCCGGAGTGATGAGTGAGTAGTTCACCCGGGACTATGGGTCCATAGCAGTAGCTAGATGGTTGTCTTCTCCTCATTGTGCCTCATTGTTGGATCTTGTGAGCTGCCTAACATGATCAAGATCATCTATCCGTAATGCTATATGTTGTGTTTGTCGGGATCCGATGGATAGAGAATACCATGTTATGTTAATTATCAAGTTATTACCTATGTGTTGTTTATGATCTTGCATGCTCTCCGTTATTAGTAGAGGCTCGGCCAAGTTGATGCTAGTAACTCCAAGAGGGAGTATTTATGCTCGATAGTGGGTTCATGCCCGCATTGATATCCGGGGAGTGACAGAAACCCCTAAGGTTGTGTTGTGCTTGTTGCCACTAGGGATAAAACATTGATGCTATGTCCGAGGATGTAGTTATTGATTACATTACGCGCAATACTTAATGCGGTTGTCCGTTGTTAGCAACTTAATACTGGAGGGGTTCGGATGATAACCCGAAGGTGGACTTTTTAGGCATAGATGCAATTGGATGGCGGTCTATGTACTTTGTCGTAATGCCCAATTAAATCTCACCTGTACTTATCATGACATGTATGTGCATTGTTATGCCCTCTCTATTTGTCAATTGCCCGACCGTAATTTGTTCACCCAACATGCTTTTATCTTATGGGAGAGACACCTCTAGTGAGCTGTGGACCCCGATCCATTCTTTTATACTTGAAATACAAATCTGCTTGCAATACTTGTTTTTACTTGTTTTCTCTGCAAACAATCATCTTCCACACAATACGGTTAATCCTTTGTTACAGCAAGCCGGTGAGATTGACAACCTCACTCTGTTTCGTTGGGGCAAAGTACTTTGGTTGTGTTGTGCGGGTTCCACGTTGGCGCGGAATCCCTCGGTGTTGCGCCGCACTACATCCCGCCGCCATCAACCTTCGGCGTGCTTCTTGGCTCCTCCTGGTTCGATAAACCTTGGTTTCTTTCGAGGGAAAACTTGCTGCTGTGCGCATCATACCTTCCTCTTGGGGTTCCCAACGAACGTGTGAGTTACACGCCATCAAGCTCTTTTTCAGGCGCCGTTGCCGGGGAGATCAAGACACGCTGCAAGGGGGGTCTCCACTTCCCAACCTCTTTACTTTGTTTTTGTCTTGCTTTATTTTATTTACTACTTTGTTTGCTGCATTATATCAAAACACAAAAAAATTAGTTGCTAGCTTTACTTTGTTTACTATCTTGTTTGCTATATCAAAAACACAAAAAAATTAGTTACTTGCATTTACTTTATCTAGTTTGCTTTATTTACTACTGCTAAAATGGCCACCCCTGAAAATACTAAGTTGTGTGACTTCACTAGCACAAATAATAATGATTTCCTATGCACACCTATTGCTCCACCTGCTACTACAGCAGAATTCTTTGAAATTAAACCCGCTTTCTTGAATCTTGTTATGCGAGAGCAATTTTGCAGTGTTAGTTCGATGATGCTTGCTGCCCATCTCAATAATTTTGTTGAATTGTGTGAAATGCAAAAGTATAAAGATGTAGATGGTGACATTATAAAATTAAAATTGTTCCCTTTCTCATTAAGAGGAAGAGCTAAAGATTGGTTGCTATCTCTGCCTAAGAATAGTATTGATTCCTGGACTAAATGCAAGGATGCTTTTATTGGTAGATATTATCCCCCTGCTAAAATTATATCTTTGAGGAGTAGCATAATGAATTTTAAACAATTGGATAATGAACATGTTGCTCAATCTTGGGAAAGAATGAAATCTTTGGTTAAAAAAATTGCCCAACCCATGGACTGACTACTTGGATGATCATCCAAACCTTCTATGCAGGACTAAATTTTTCTTCGCGGAATTTATTGGATTCAGCTGCTGGAGGTACCTTTATGTCCATCACTCTTGGTGAAGCAACAAAGCTTCTTGATAATATGATGGTTAATTACTCTGAATGGCACACGGAAAGAGCTCCACAAGGTAAGAAGGTAAATTCTGTTGAAGAAACCTCTTCCTTGAATGATAAGATTGATGCTATTATGTCTATGCTTGCGAATGATAGGACTAATGTTGATCCTAATAATGTTCCGTTAGCTTCATTGGTTGCCCAAGAAGAACATGTTGATGTAAACTTCATTAAAAATAATAATTTCAACAACAATGCTTATCGGAACAATTCTAGTAATAACTATAGGCCATATCCTTATAATAATGGTAACGGTTATGCTAATTCTTATGGGAATTCTTACAACAATAATAGGAATACACCCCCTGGACTTGAAGCTATGCTTAAAGAATTTATTAGTACACAAACTGCCTTTAACAAATCTGTTGAGGAAAAGCTCAATAAAATTGATATTCTCGCTTCTAAGGTTGATAGTCTTGCCTATGATGTTGATCTTTTGAAATCGAAAGTTATGCCTAATAGGGATATTGAAAATAAAATTGTTACTACAGCAAATGCCATCCAAGTTAGAATTAATGATAATATAAGATTAATGGCTGAACTGCGTGCTAGGTGGGATAGAGAAGAAAATGAAAAACTAGCTATAGAGAAAAATGTAGCTAAAGTTTGGACCATTACCACCACTAGCAATGCTAATAATTCACATGTTGCTGCACCTCCTACTATCAATGGTAAAATAATTGGTGTTGGCAATGTTTCTACTCCTAGTGCAAAGCGCGCAAAATTACTGAAGCTGCTAAAACTGCTGAAACTGCTTGTGATAAAACTGCTGAAATTTTTTCCAACCTTGGGGATGATAATCCCATTGATTTAGATTGTAATGATTTAGATTTTGATGATTGCCACATCTCTGAAGTTATAAAGTTCTTACAAAAACTTGCTAAGTGTCCCAATGCTAGCGCTGTAAACTTGGCTTTCACAAAACATATTACAAATGCTCTCATAAAAGCTAGAGAAGAGAAACTAAAACTTGAAACTTCTATTCCTAGAAAGCTAGAGGATGGTTGGGAGCCCATCATTAAAATGAGGGTCAAATATTTTGATTGTAATGCTTTATGTGATCTTGGTGCAAGTATTTCAGTTATGCCTAAGAAAGTCTATGATATGCTTGACTTGCCACCATTGAAAAACTGTTATCTGGATGTTAATCTCGCTGATAATGCTAAAAAGAAACCTTTGGGGAGAGTTGATAATGTTCATATTATGGTTAACAATAACCTTGTCCCCGTTGATTTTGTTGTCTTGGATATTGAATGCAATGCATCTTGCCCCATTATATTGGGAAGACCTTTTCTTGAACCGTTGGTGCTACTATTGATATGAAGGAAGGTAATATTAAATATCAATTTCCTCTCAAGAAAGGTATGGAACACTTCCCTAGAAAGAGAATGAAGTTACCTTATGATTCTATTATTAGAACAAATTATGATGTTGATGCTTCATCTCTTGATGTTACTTGATATACACTTTATGCGCCTAGCTGAAAGGCGTTAAAGAAAAGCGCTTATGGGAGACAACCCATGTTTTTACTACAGTATTTTTGTTTTATATTTGAGTTTTGGAAGTTGTTTACTACTGTAGCAACCTCTCCTTATCTTAGTTCTATGTTTTGTTGTGCCAAGTAAAGTCTTTGATAGTAAAGTAAATACTAGATTTGGATTACTGCGTAGAAACAGATTTCTTTGCTGTCACGAATCTGGGTCTAATTCTCTGTAGGTAACTCAAAAAATTAAGCAAATTTACGTGAGTGATCCTCAGATATGTACGCAACTTTCATTCAATTTGGGCATTTTCATTTGAGCAAGTCTGGTGCCCTAATAAAATCCATCTTTACGGACTGTTCTGTTTTGACAGATTCTGCCTTTTATTTCGCATTGCCTCTTTTGCTATGTTGGATGAATTTCTTTGATCCATTAATGTCCAGTAGCTTTATGCAATGTCCAGAAGTGTTAAGAATGATTGTGTCACCTCTGAACATGTTAATTTTTATTGTGCACTAACCCTTTAATGAGTTGTTTCGAGTTTGGTGTGGAGGAAGTTTTCAAGGATCAAGAGAGGAGTATGATGCAACATGATCAAGGAGAGTGAAAGCTCTAAGCTTGGGGATGCCCCGGTGGTTCACCCCTGCATATTCTAAGAAGACTCAAGCGTCTAAGCTTGGGGATGCCCAAGGCATCCCCTTCTTCATCGACAACATTATCGAGTTCCTCCCCGAAACTATATTTTTATTCCGTCACATCTTATGCACTTTGCTTGGAGCGTCGGTTTGTTTTTGTTTTTTGTTTTGTTTGAATAAAATGGATCCTAGCATTCACTTTGTGGGAGAGAGACACGCTCCACTGTAGCATATGGACAAGTATGTCCTTAGGCTCTACTCATAGTATTCATGGCGAAGTTTCTTCTTCGTTAAATTGTTACATGGTTGGAATTGGAAAATACTACATGTAGTAATTCTAAAATGTCTTGGATAATTTGATACTTGGAAATTGTTGTGCTCATGCTTAAGCTCTTGCATCATATACTTTGCACCCATTAATGAAGAAACACTTAGAGCTTGCTAATTTGGTTTGCATATTTGGTTTCTCTAGAGTCTAGATAACATCTAGTATTGAGTTTTGAACAACAAGGAAGACGGTGTGGAGTCTTATAATGTTTACAATATGTCTTTTATGTGAGTTTTGCTGCACCGTTCATCCTTGTGTTTGTTTCAAATAGCCTTGCTAGCCTAAACCTTGTATCGAGAGGGAATACTTCTCATGCATCCAAAATCCTTGAGCCAACCACTATGCCATTTGTGTCCACCATACCTACCTACTACATGGTATTTATCCGCCATTCCAAAGTAAATTGCTTGAGTGCTACCTTTAAAATTCCATCATTCACCTTTACAATATATAGCTCATGGGACAAATAGCTTAAAAACTATTGTGGTATTGAATATGTACTTATGCACTTTATCTCTTATAAGTTGCTTGTTGTGCGATAACCATGCTTCTGGGGACGCCATCAACTATTCTTTGTTGAATATCATGTGAGTTGCTATGCATGTCCGTCTTGTCTGAAGTAAGAGAGATCTACCACCTTAATGGTTGGAGCATGCATATTGTTAGAGAAGAACATTGGGCCGCTAACTAAAGCCATGATTCATGGTGGAAGTTTCAGTTTTGGACATATATCCTCAATCTCCTATGAGAATAATAATTGTTGCCACATGCTTATGCATTTAAGAGGAGTCCATTATCTGTTGTCCATGTTGTCCCGGTATGGATGTCTAAGTTGAGAATAATCAAAAGCGAGAAATCCGAAATGCGAGCTTTCTCCTTAGACCTTTGTACAGGCGGCTGATGTCTACGGGAGCTTCTATTCTTGTAGACAGTGTTGGGCCTCCAAGAGCAGAGGTTTGTAGAACAGCAGCAAGTTTCCCTTAAGTGGATCACCCAAGGTTTATCGAACTCGGGGAGGAAGAGGTCAAAGATATCCCTCTCATGCAATCCTGCAACCACAAAGCAAGAAGTCTCTTGTGTCCCCAACACACCTAATAGGTGCACTAGTTCGGCGAAGAGATAGTGAAATACAGGTGGTATGAATAAGTATGAGCAACGGCACCAGAAAAGTGCTTTGCCCAGGATAGTAAACAAGCAGTAGTAACGCAGTAAAACAGAAAACAAGCAGCGATAGCAGTATTTAGGAACAAGGCCTAGGGATTAGACTTTCACTAGTGGACACTCTCAACATTGATCACATAACAGAATAGATAAATGCATACTCTACACTCTTGTTGGATGATGAACACATTGCGTAGGATTACACGAACCCTCAATGCCGGAGTTAACAAGCTCCACAATAATGCTCATATTTTAGTAACCTTTAGTGTAAGATAGATCAAAAGACTAAACTAAGTACTAACATAGCATGCACACTTGTCACCTTCATGCATATGTAGGAGGAATAGATCACATCAATATTATCATAGCAATAGTTAACTTCGCAATCTACAAGAGATCATGATCATAGCATAAACCAAGTACTAACACGGTGCACACACTTGTCACCTTTGCACACGTGCGGGAGGAATAAAACTACTTTAATAACATTGCTAGAGTAGCACATAGATAAATTGTGATACAAACACATTGCAATCATAAAGAGATATAAATAAGCACCTCACTATGCCATTCAACAGTGAATAAGTATTCTGTGAAATATAGCCTAAGAGACCCACACGGTGCACACACTGTCACCTTTACACTCGTGTGACAAGGAGTCTCCGGAGATCACATAAGTAAAACTCACTTGACTAGCATAGTGACATCTAGATTACAAGCATCATCATATGAATCTCAATCATGTAAGGCAGCTCATGAGATTATTGTATTGAAGTACATAGGAGAGAGATGAACCACATAGCTACCGGTACGGCCCCGAGCCTCGATGGAGAACTACTCCCTCCTCATGGGAGCAGCAGCGGTGATGAAGATGGCGGTGGAGATGGCAGCGGTGTCGATGGAGAAGCCTTCCAGGGGCACTTCCCCGCTCCGGCGGGTGCGGAACGAGAGACTCCTGTCCCCCGGATCTTGGCTTCGCGATGGCGGCGGCTGCGGAAGGTTTTCCGTATCGTGGTTTTTCGCATCAGGGGTTTCGCGACGGAGGCTTTAAGTAGGCGGAAGGGCAGAGTCGGGGGGCTAACGAGGGGCCCACACCACAGGGCGGCGCGGGGCCCCCTTGGCCGCGCCGCCATGTGGTGTCGCCACCTCGTGGCCCCACTTCGTATGCTCTTCGGTCTTCTGGAAGGTTCGTGGCAAAATAGGCCCCTGGGTCTTCGTTTCGTCCAATTCCGAGAATATTTCGTTACTAGGATTTCTAAAACCAAAAACAGCAGAAAACAGGAACGGCACTTCGGCATCTTGTTAATAGGTTAGTTCCGAGAAAATGCACGAATATGACATAAAGTGTGCATAAAACATGTAGGTATCATCAATAATATGGCATAGAACATAAGAAATTATCGATACGTCGGAGACGTATCAAGCATCCCCAAGCTTAGTTACGCTCGTCCCGAGCAGGTAAAACGATAACAAAGATAATTTCTGAAGTGATATGCCATCATAACCTCGATCATACTATTTGTAAACATATGTAGTGAATGCAGCGATCAAAACAATGGTAATGACATGAGTAAACAAGTGAATCATAAAGCAAAGACTTTTCATGAATAGTACTTCAAGACAAGTATTAATAAGTCTTGCATAAGAGTTAACTTATAAAGCAATAAATCAAAGTAAAGGCATTGAAGGAACACAAAGGAAGATTAAGTTTCAGCGGTTGCTTTCAACTTGTAACATGTATATCTCATGGATAATTGTCAACATAGAGTAATATAACAAGTGCAATATGTAAGTATGTAAGAATCAATGCACAGTTAATCACAAGTGTTTGCTTCTTGAGGTGGAGAGAGATAGGTGAAGCTGACTCAACATAAAAGTAAAGAGAATGGTCCTTCAAAGAGGAAAGCATCGATTGCTATATTTGTGCTAGAGCTTTTATTTTGAAAACATGAAACAATTTTGTCAACGGTAGTAATAAAGCATATGAGTTATGTACATTATATCTTACAAGTTGCAAGTCTCATGCATAGTATACTAATAGTGCCCGCACCTTGTCCTAATTAACTTGGACTACCGGATATTTGCAATGCACATGTTTTGACCAAGTGTCACAATGGGGTACCTCCATGCCGCCTGTACAAAGGTCTAAGGAGAAAGCTCGCATTTTGGATTTCTCGCTTTTGATTATTCTCAACTTAGACATCCATACCGGGACAACATGGACAACGAGATAATGGACTCCTCTTTAATGCATAAGCATGTGGCAACAATTATTATTCTCATATGAGATTGAGGATATATGTCCAAACTGAAACTTCCACCATGAATCATGGCTTTAGTTAGCGGCCCAAAGTTTTTCTCTAACAATATGCATGCTCCAACCATGAAGGTGGTAGATCTCTCTTGCTTCAGACAAGACGGACATGCATAGCAACTCACATGATATTCAACAAAGAATAGTTGATGGCGTCCCCGGAAGCATGGTTATCGCACAACAAGCAACTTAATAAGAGATAAAGTGCATAAGTACATATTCAATACCACAATAGTTTTTAAGCTATTTGTCCCATGAGCTATATATTGCAAAGGTGAATGATGGAATTTTAAAGGTAGCACTCAAGCAATTTACTTTGGAATGGCGGATAAATACCATGTAGTAGGTAGGTATGGTGGACACGAATGGCATAGTGGTTGGCTCAAGGATTTTGGATGCATGAGAAGTATTCCCTCTCGATACAAGGTTTAGGATAGCAAGGTTATTTGAAACAAACACAAGGATGAACGGTACAGCAAAACTCACATAAAAGACATATTGTAAACATTATAAGACTCCATACCGTCTTCCTTGTTGTTCAAAACTCAATACTAGATGTTATCTAGACTCTAGAGAAACCAAATATGCAAACCAAATTAGCAAGCTCTAAGTATTTCTTCATTAATGGGTGCAAAGTATATGATGCAAGAGCTTAAACATGAGCACAACAATTGCCAAGGATCAAATTATCCAAGACATTTTAGAGTTACTACATGTAGCATTTTCCAATTCCAACCATATAACAATTTAACGAAGAAGAAACTTCGCCATGAATACTATGAGTAGAGCCTAAGGACATACTTGTCCATATGCTACAGCGGAGCGTGTCTCTCTCCCATAAAGTGAATGCTAGGATCCATTTTATTCAAACAAAACAAAAACAAAAACAAACCGACGCTCCAAGCAAAGTACATAAGATGTGACGGAATAAAAATATAGTTTCGGGGGAGGAACCCGATAATGTTGTCGATGAAGAAGGGGATGCCTTGGGCATCCCCAAGCTTAGACGCTTGAGTCTTCTTAATATATGCAGGGGTGAACCACCGGGGCATCCCCAAGCTTAGAGCTTTCACTCTCCTTGATCATATTGCATCATACTCCTCTCTTGATCCTTGAAAACTTCCTCCACACCAAACTCGAAACAACTCATTAGAGGGTTAGTGCATAATAAAAATTCACATGTTCAGAGGTGACACAATCATTCTTAACACTTCTGGACATTGCATAAAGCTACTGGACATTAATGGATCAAAGAAATTCATCCAACATAGCAAAAGAGGCAATGCGAAATAAAAGACAGAATCTGTCAAAACAGAACAGTCCGTAAAGATGGATTTTATTAGGCCACCAGACTTGCTCAAATTAAAATGCTCAAATTGAATGAAAGTTGCGTACATATCTGAGGATCATGCACGTAAATTGGCTTAATTTTCTGAGCTTCCTACAGGGAGGTAGACCCAGATTCGTGACAGCAAAGAAATTTGGAACTGCGCAGTAATCCAAATCTAGTACTTACTTTACTATCAAACACTTTACTTGGCACAACAAAACTCAAAACTAAGATAAGGAGAGGTTGCTACAGTAGTAAACAACTTCCAAGACACAAATATAAAACAAAGTACTGTAGCAAAATAACACATGGGTTATCTCCCAAGAAGTTCTTTCTTTATAGCCATTAAGATGGGCTCAGCGAGTTTTAATGATGCTCACATGAAAAATAGAGTATGAGGCAAAAGAGAGTATCAAGAAGCAAATTCAAAACAAATTTAAGCCTAACATGCTTCCTATGCATAGGAATCTTGTAAATAAACAAGTTCATGAAGAGCAAAGTAACAAGCATAGGAAGATAGAACGAGTGTAGGTTCAAAAATTTCAGCACATAGAGAGGCATTTTAGTAACATGAAAATTTCTACAACCATATTTTCCTCTCTCATAATAACTTTCAGTAGCATCATGAGCAAACTCAACAATATAACTATCACATGAAGCTTTCTTATCATGAGTCTCATGCATAAAATTATTACTCTCCACATAAGCATAATCAATTTTATTAGTAATAGCGGGAGCAAATTCAACAAAGTAGCTATCATTATTATTCTCATCAAGTGTAGGAGGCAAAGTATCATCAAAGAAAATTTTCTCCTCAATGCTTGGGGGACTAAAAAGATCATGAAAACCAGCTTCCCCAAGCTTAGAACTTTCTACATTATCATCAACAATGGTGTTCAAAGCGTTCATACTAATATTACTACCAGCATGCAAATAAGATTCCATAGGTTTTTTAATTTTCGCATCAAACAATCCATGTTTTAAATCAGGAAATAGAATAAGAAGCTCATTGTTGTCCATTATGCCAAACTAGTGTAAACAAGAAACAAAAAGATGCAATTGCAGGATCTAAAGGAAATAGCTTCGAGCACAAACACGATGGCGCCAGAAAAGTATCGTTACACAGGACCGGAGTATGAGTGCCTTTTTACCTTTCCTCCCCGGCAACGGCGCCGAGAAAAGTGCTTGATGTCTACGGGAGCTTCTATTCTTGTAGACAGTGTTTGGCCTCCAAGAGCGAGAGGTTTGTAGAACGAGCAGCAAGTTTCCCTTAAGTGGATCACCCAAGGTTTATCGAACTCGGGGAGGAAGAGGTCAAAGATATCCCTCTCATGCAACCCTGCAACCACAAAGCAAGAAGTCTCTTGTGTCCCCAACACACCTAATAGGTGCACTAGTTCGGCGAAGAGATAGTGAAATACAGGTGGTATGAATAAGTATGAGCAACGGCACCAGAAAAGTGCTTTGCCCAGGATAGTAAACAAGCAGTAGTAATGCAGCGGTAGTAACGCAAGAAACGAGAAAACAAGCAGCGATAGCGATATTTAGGAACAAGGCCTAGGGATTAGACTTTCACTAGTGGACACTCTCAACATTGATCACATAACGGAATAGATAAATGCATACTCTACACTCTTGTTGGATGATGAACACATTGCGTAGGATTACACGAACCCTCAATGCCGGAGTTAACAAGCTCCACAATAATGCTCATATTTTAGTAACCTTTAGTGTAAGATAGATCAAAAGACTAAACCAAGTACTAACATAGCATGCACACTTCGTCACCTTCATGCATATGTAGGAGGAATAGATCACATCAATATTATCATAGCAATAGTTAACTTCGCAATCTACAAGAGATCATGATCATAGCATAAACCAAGTACTAACACGGTGCACACCTCTGTCACCTTTGCACACGTGCGGGAGGAATAAAACTACTTTAATAACATTGCTAGAGTAGCACATAGATAAATTGTGATACAAACACATTGCAATCATAAAGAGATATAAATAAGCACCTCACTATGCCATTCAACGGTGAATAAGTATTACTGTGAAATATAGCCTAAGAGACCCACACGGTGCACACACTTGTCACCTTTACACTCGTGGGACAAGGAGTCTCCAGGAGATCACATAAGTAAAACTCACTTGACTAGCATAGTGACATCTAGATTACAAGCATCATCATATGAATCTCAATCATGTAAGGCAGCTCATGAGATTATTGTATTGAAGTACATAGGAGAGAGATCAACCACATAGCTACCGGTACAGCCCCGAGCCTCGATGGAGAACTACTCCCTCCTCATGGGAGCAGCAGCGGTGATGAAGATGGCGGTGGAGATGGTAGCGGTGTCGATGGAGAAGCCTTCCGGGGGCACTTCCCCGCTCCGGCAGGGTGCCGGAGAAGAGACTCCTGTCCCCCAGATCTTGGCTTCGCGATGGCGGCGGCTCTGGAAGGTTTCCCGTATCGTGGTTTTTCGCATCAGGGGTTTCGCGACGGAGGCTTTAAGTAGGCGGAAGGGCAGAGTCGGGGGCTGACGAGGGGCCCACACCACAGGGCGGCGCGGGCCCCCTTGGCCGCGCCGCCATGTGGTGTCGCCACCTCGTGGCCCCACTTCGTATGCTCTTCGGTCTTCCGGAAGGTTCGTGGCAAAATAGGCCCCCGGGTCTTCGTTTCGTCCAATTCCGAGAATATTTCGTTACTAGGATTTCGAAACCAAAAACAGCGAGAAAACGAGAACCGGCACTTCGGCATCTTGTTAATAGGTTAGTTCCAGAAAATGCACGAATATGACATAAAGTGTGCATAAAACATGTAGGTATCATCAATAATATGGCATAGAACATAAGAAATTATCGATACGTCGGAGACGTATCAGCAGCATGGAGGTACCCCATTGTGACACTTGGTTAAAACATGTGCATTGCAATGATCCGGTAGTCCAAGCTAATTAGGACAAGGTGCGGGCACTATTAGTATACTATGCATGAGGCTTGCAACTTGTAGAATATAATTTACATAACTCATATGCTTTATTACTACCGTTGACAAAATTGTTTCATGTTTTCAAAATAAAAGCTCTAGCACAAATATAGCAATCGATGCTTTCCTCTTTGAAGGACCATTCTTTTTACTTTTATGTTGAGTCGGTTCACCTATTTCTCTCCATCTCAAGAAGCAAACACTTGTGTGAACTGTGCATTGATTCCTACATACTTGCATATTGCACTTGTTATATTACTCTATGATGACAATTATCCATGAGATATATATGTTACAAGTTGAAAGCAACCGCTGAAACTTAATCTTCCTTTGTGTTGCTTCAATACCTTTACTTTGATTTATTGCTTTATGAGTTAACTCTTATGCAAGACTTATTGATGCTTGTCTTGAAGTACTATTCATGAAAAGTCTTTGCTTTACGATTCACTTGTTTACTCATGTCATTACCATTGTTTTGATCGCTGCATTCATTACATATGTTTACAAATAGTGTGATCAAGGTTATGATGGCATGTCACTTCAGAAATTATCTTTGTTATCGTTTTACCTGCTCGGGACGAGCAGAACTAAGCTTGGGGATGCCGATACGTCTCCGACGTATCGATAATTTCTTATGATCCATGCCATATTATTGATGATACCTACATGTTTTATGCACACTTTATGTCATATTCGTGCATTTTCTCGGAACTAACCTATTAACAAGATGCCAAAGAGCCGATTCTTGTTTTCTGCTGTTTTTGGTTTCGAAAATCCTAGTAACGAAATATTCTCGGAATTGGACGAAATCAAAACCCAGGGTCCTATTTTGCCACGAAGCTTCCAGAAGACCGAAGAGGAGTCGAAGTGGGGCCACGAGGGGCCGCCACCATAGGGCGGCGCGGCCCAGCCCCTGGCCGCGCCGACCTATGGTGTGGGGCCCTCGTGTGGCCCCCCACGTTGCCCTTCCGCCTACTTAAAGCCTCCGTCGCGAAACCCCTGATACGAAGAACCACGATACGGAAAACCTTCCGGAGACGCCGCCGCCGCCAATCCCATCTCGGGGGATTACGGAGATCTCCTCCGGCACCCTGCCGGAGAGGGGATTCATCTCCCGGAGGACTCTACACCGCCATGGTCGCCTCCGAAGTGATGAGTGAGTAGTTCACCCCTGGACTATGGGTCCATAGCGGTAGCTAGATGGTTGTCTTCTCCTCATTGTGCCTCATTGTTGGATCTTGTGAGCTGCCTAACATGATCAAGATCATCTATCCGTAATGCTATATGTTGTGTTTGTCGGGATCCGATGGATAGAGAATACCATGTTATGTTAATTATCAAGTTATTACCTATGTGTTGTTTATGATCTTGCATGCTCTCCGTTATTAGTAGAGGCTCGGCCAAGTTGATGCTAGTAACTCCAAGAGGGAGTATTTATGCTCGATAGTGGGTTCATGCCGCATTGATATCCGGGGAGTGACAGAAACCCCTAAGGTTGTGTTGTGTTGTTGCCACTAGGGATAAAACATTGATGCTATGTCCGAGGATGTAGTTATTGATTACATTACGCGCAGTACTTAATGCAATTGTCTGTTGTTAGCAACTTAATACCGGAGGGGGTTCGGACGATAACCTGAAGGTGGACTTTTTAGGCATAGATGCAGTTGGATGGCGGTCTATGTACTTTGTCGTAATGCCCAATTAAATCTCACTTGTACTTATCATGACATGTATGTGCATTGTTATGCCCTCTCTATTTGTCAATTGCCCGACTGTAATTTGTTCACCCAACATGCTTTTATCTTATGGGAGAGACACCTCTAGTGAACTCGTGGACCCCGGTCCATTCTTTTATACTGAAATACAAATCTGTCTGCAATACTTGTTTTTATCGTTTTCTCTCGCAAACAATCATCTTCCACACAATACGGTTAATCCTTTGTTACGAGCAAGCCGGTGAGATTGACAACCTCACTGTTTCGTAGGGGCAAAGTACTTTGGTTGTGTTGTGCGGAGTTCCACGTTGGAGCCGGAATCCCCGGTGTTGCGCCGCACTACATCCCGCCGCCATCAACCTTCAACGTGCTTCTTGGCTCCTCCTGGTTCGATAAACCTTGGTTTCTTTCTGAGGGAAAACTTGCTGCTGTGCGCATCATACCTTCCTCTTGGGGTTCCCAACGAACGTGTGAGTTACACGCCATCATTGGGGCTTTCCATTCTTCAACAGTCTTGATTTTTGAGGGGTCAACGGCAATTCCTCCTGCGGACAAGATATGTCCCAGGAATCCTACTTCCTTCAACCAGAACTCACACTTGCTGAACTTGGCGTACAACTGATGCTCCCGAAGGGTACCTAAGACCACTTCCAGATGTTGCTCATGCTCCTCTTCGGATTTGGAGTAGATAAGGATGTCGTCGATGAAGACAACGACAAACTTATCCAGGAAGTTCATGAAGATCTTATTCATGAGATTCATGAAATAAGCGGGGGCGTTGGTCAATCCAAATGACATGACATTGTACTCATACAATCCATATCTGGTGGTGAAGGCAGTTTTGGGGATATCGGTGGCACGAATCTTCAGTTGATGGTATCCAGTCCGCAGATCAATCTTCGAGAACACTTTGGCACCGGTCAGTTGGTCAAACAGATCTTCTATCTTCGGCAAAGGATACTTGTTCTTGATGGTGACATCGTTAAGCTTACGGTAATCCGTACATAAACGAGTGGCACCATCCTTCTTGTCCACGAACAAAACTGGCGATCTCCAAGGCGACGCACTTGGTCTAATCAAACCTTTGAATAGCATATCATCCAGTTGCTTCTTCAGTTCCACTAACTCTGCCGGGTTCATACTATAGGCTCTCTGGGCTATAGGTCCGGTTCCAGGGATTAACTCAATGATAAACTCGATATCCCGATCTGGGGGCATACCGGGTAGATCATCGTGGAAACACATCGGGGTATCGACAAACGACCCTGATCTGATCCAAGGTGGGTTTGGCTAGACTCTGGTTGCAGGTAAACTTTCTGGGCAGTCTTTCAGATATGTGCTCAACTAATATTCCGGTGCTACTAGTCATGGTGATGGCCTTCTTGGCACAATCAATCAGTCCATGATGTTTCGACATCCAATCCATACCCAGCACTACTTCCAAACCTTTTGTTCCCAGAACAATCAAATTTGCATAAAATTCTATTTCATGAATTCTTATAGGAACATCTTTGCAAATTTTTCTAGCTGTGGTGGTTGATCCAGGTATTTGAACTATCATGACATGCTTCAAACTGATGGGTTGAGTCTTACTAGTGCATGCAAAATCTTCAGTAACAAACGAATGCGATGCTCCAGAATCAAACAACACTCTTGCAGGTATTGAGTTAACAGAGAACATACCCGAGCACGGCATCACGGGGCTTCCCGAGCTTCTTCCGCACTCATGTGAAAGAGGCGGCCGCTACGGTTGTTCGGGTTGTTGGGGGTGAACTTCTTGCCGTTGGCGACACGGCGTTGCTGCTGACCAGGAACAGAGGTGTTGGCGGCAGTCTTGGCGAGTCGCTTGGGGCACTTGTTGGAGTAGTGCCCCACCACTCCGCACTCGTAACAAGTGATGGTGGACTTGTCCTTGGGGGTGATGGGAACAGCGTTGCTCCCAGTCCTCGGAGCAGTGTTGGAGGTGTTGTTGTTGTGGTTGGGGGCTCGGGGCGGAGCGCGGTTGAAGTTGTTGTTGTTGTAGTTTCCGTTGTTGTGGTGGCCTCCTGGCCTGGGGTTTCCTCCACTCCGGTTCTGATAACCCGGACGTGAACTCTGCATCGGGGGATTGTTGTTTCTTGGCGCAAACCCTCCACTTGAGCTGGGGCGATACTTGTGGGTGTTGCTGGGCACACTCTGATTCATCATGCGGCGCTTGCGGTTTTCATTGGCCTGATGGATCTTTCCCTCCATCTGGATGGCGGAGTCAACGAGGGCTTCTAGATCAGCAAAGGGGATGTTGATCAGCACAGTCTGCATCTCATCATCCAGTCCATTCAGGAACCTCTCCTTCCTCTTCTCATTGGTGTCGGTCTCATCCGGGGCATACCTTGACAGAGTGAGGAATCTGTCGCGGTATTCTACCACGGTTAGACGGCCTTGCTTCAGTTCGCGGAACTCATCCCGCATCTTCTTGATGAGACCCGGTGGCACATGATACTTGCTAAACTTGAGCTTGAAATCTGCCCAAGTCATCATTTGCCCCGCATTCAATGCGCGAGCACTTGTCCACCAGGCACGTGCAGGTCCTGCCAGATAGTGAGTGGCGAACAGCACTTTGTCATTCTCTTCCACTCCGGCCACTTCAAGATTGTTCTCCATAGTCTGGAGCCAATCGTCAGCATCAAGGGGTTCCTCCGTCTTGCTAAACACCGGTGGATTGGTGTTCTGGAAGTTCTTCAGTTTTGACCCAGGGTGGTCATGGTTTCCATGGCCCTGATTGTTCTGTGCAAGCTGTTGAAGTGCAGCTAGGTTGGCTTGCCGTTCAGCTCTCTCAACTTCTCTATCAGCCAACATCTGTTGCAACATCTGCATCATCGCCTCCTGAGTCATGTTGCGAGTTGGAGGTGCCATCTGAACAGGGGTATGGATAATGAGACGAGAGGGAAATTTCTATGGCTCATTTTGGGATAAAAATCACACAATTTAAAACTTGATTCATAAAATAATAATAATATTACACACACAAACATAGTCATGAAGGTAGCAAATATTACAAGCCAACAAACTGGAGGGTTTGAAGAACCCTTTCAACATTCTACGATACATGGGGGTGATACAAAGGACCGATACATCTCATACTACGCAAGTGCTCATAGAGGGGAACTACTCTCCATCGATGCGGATGGTGAAGGTGGTGTCCATCCCGGCAGTCAGGTGCTGGTGGAAGTCCAGGTCTTCCTCTTCCTCCTCCTCGTAGTCGTTGTCATTGCTCACGTAGGAGTAGCCATCCCCTTGGATGTCCTCTCCCTCGCCCTCTTCTTCCAGTGCCTGGAGCTGCTCCGCCTGAGTGGCGACGGTCTCCTTCAGGGCGGCGAGCTTGGCCTTGAGGTGGTTGATGGTGTAGTCCTTCTTTGAGACCAGCTGGCGGAGAGTCCTACGCTCCTTGGCGATGACCTTGATGGTCTCCGCCTGCTGATTTAGCTGGAGGTAGGTGTGTTTGGCGAATGAGCGGGAGTTGTCCAGCTCAGCACGAGTCTCGAACAACATGAAGTCGAGATGATCAACGTGGTGCCTCAGCACGGGGTGGAATGGCAGGCTGATGGGCAGCCCAAGAGAGGTGTGCCTTGCAAAGTGTGCAAAGCGCTCCCCTTCAATAGCCACCGAGTTTTGCCCGCACAGACGAGCGAGAGCCTCCTGTAAGGCGCGGGCGAGTCCGTCAAGCTAGTTGTTCTCTCGGAGAGAGAACTGGATCTGGCGGAACATGGGTGACTCCGGCCTTCCGGGGAGGTTGGCCATGATGACCCATTGGAGCTGGCCCCCGGGCTGGTCAGCGACCTGGCCCCCGTAGAACACGTGAGGCGAGCGTCCGAGGAACTCTGAGAGGGCAAAAAGATCCCTCTCAAAGATCAGATCTCCACCGTTCACCAGCTCGTACACTTGGGTTTGGATGAAGGGCTCCATCGGGATGATAGGCTCCATCTGTAGAGGGATTGATGAGCAAGTTAGAGAAGTGCAAGTGTTCAAAAATTTAAGTAACTTATAAGTAAGAGCATGAATTTACAATTTGAAAAGACCTCAAAGGTAAGGGTATGAATGTATTTTTCATAACTATTCAATTTATTAAATTTGAAACTAAATTTGTCAAACGTCCATTCTAACTAGGGTCTCCTAAGGTCAAACAATGGCTCTGATACCAACTTGTCAACACCCGGATTTTTAAGTCCAGATGCCCATTATATCATACATCGCAATCCCAGGAAGATTGTTTTTGCGAGACATAATAGTAAGTAGTTCAGAGTCATTATTTATTACAACACATACTTGTCTTACAACCACAGATCACATGATCCAATATTACACAAATAGATTGTTCAACATCACAAATAAGTAGCGGAAGCGTAGTAGTAGTGGACTATCTATTCCACAGGCAACGATGTCCTGTTATCCGTCATCCTGATACTGTTGCTCCTCTTCAAAGTCTGGCATTTGAATAGCCAGGCAAAGCCACGAGTACTTTAAAGTACTCGCAAACTAATACTAAGGTAAATACTTATTGAGTGTAGTAAGGGGTGCTAAGTGATACGTCCAAAACATATCTACTTTCCCGAACACTTTTGCTATTATTTTGCCTCTAATTTGTGTGTTTTGGATGCAACTAACACGGACTAACGCTGTTTTCAGCAGAACTGTTCTGGTGTCTCGTTTTTGTGCAGAAATCCAACTTTCGGGAAAAACCTCGGAATTTATACAGAAGGCCCTATTTTCCCAGAACACTTACGAAGCCAGAAGGGCAAGTCAGGTGGAGGCCCGAGGGCCCCACACCCTAGGGCAGCGCGGCCCAGGAGGGGGGCGCGCGGCCCTAGCGTGTGGCCCCCTCGGAAGGCCTCCGACGCCCTCCTTCGGACTACTTATCGCCCTCGACCTAAAAACGCACGGGGAGAAGTCGAAGTCGCCAGAAACCCTCCAGAACGCGGCCACATCGCGAAACTCCGTCTCGGGAGCCAGAAGTCTCCGTTCTGGCACTCCGCCGGGACGGGGAATTGGAGGAGATCATCGCCACCATCACCACCGACGCCTCTCCATCGACCAGCCATGTTTCCCCATCCATGTGTGAGTAATTCCCCCGCTGTAGGCTAAAAGGGAAGGTAGGGATTGGATGAGATTGGTCATGTAATAGTGTAAGATTGTTAGGGCATAGTGCCTAGTGTCCGTAATTGGTACTTTGATGATATTGTTGCAACTTGTTATGCTTAATGCTTGTCACTAGGGCCCGAGTGCCATGATCTCAGATCTGAACATGTTATTATTTCATCATGATATTCATTGTTTATGGTCTTACCTCCAAGTTGTATACACATGTCGCTGTCCGGAACCAATGGCCCCGAAGTGACAGAAATCGGGACAACCGGAGGGGATGGTAGCGATGTGAGGATGTTATCACCAGAATTTGACCGGATCAGAGGTGGGCCGCGATTGAAGATGGGCTTGAAGAATATATATGGAAGAAATACATGAATCGGCCTTGTATACAAAGTTTGGGCTAGTTTGCCCGTGTATACGTACCATAGTAGGATAACGTGTCGGTTAGATAGAGTTTGGGCTCGTGCCCGGTTGGGATTATTCCCACGTTAGAAAGTCTACGGACTATAAATATGTATCTAGGGTTTATGAAATAAACAACAATCACGTTCACCACAAACCAATCTAGGCGCATCGCCAACTCCCTTGTCTCGAGTGTTTCTTCCGGGTAAGCATCATGCTGCCTAGATCGCATCTTGCGATCTAGGAAGTACACGTTTATTCGTTGTTCATGCGTTGCTCGTACTGAAGCCTTTTTGATGGCGAGCAACGTAGTTATCATAGATGTTTTAGGGTTAGCATTGTTCATCGTATCATATGCTATCGTCGTGCGACCCTTAGACATCTAGCCGCCCTTACACCTATGCGGGGTGTAAGGGCGGCACCCGCTTGATCATTGTTTAGTAGATCCGATCCGTTATGATTGCTCCTTGTTCTTCAAGGATTAGTTTAATATCTGCATGGTTAGGCCTTACAAACGGGTTGAAGGATCCAGTGGCGCGTAAGGTGTAGTTTGCCAGCCCTAGACAGGATGTTCCGAGGATCAACTTCGTGTTGGTTTTTAGGCCTTGTCTAGGGTCGGTTTACGATCACCGTGCGTGGCCGCCAGGCTCAATCACGAGTAGGATGTTCCGATTATGTGGTGAAAACCCTAAATCGTAGTAGGTCGCTTTAACTTTATTTTGATCAAGCAGGACCACCATCTGATCGTACACCTCGTACGCATCATGGGTGGATCGGCTCCTTGAGCCGATTCACAGGACAACCTGAGAGCCGATCGAGGCTCGTATTTAATGTTTACGTGTATGCCATGCGGAAAACTAAGCGAGGCACATCCAACACCTTCCCGACCGGTATAGGTCGGGTGGCACGCCCTTGCATCAGCATCGGACGTGCGTGCCGAGGCTTTGCGGGCCGTCGCTCGGAGGGACCAGAGCCAGCCGCGATCCTGGGAGCCTCCCGGCTCTACGAGTGTTGCCCGTCGCTGCTCGCCGGTGGGTTTCGACCGCAACACATTCTCGGCACGCCGGTGGGACAATCTTCGACATCAACCGCATCGCCATCTACATCCGAGATGGCGGAAGGCACTCCGATCAAGTACGACGATCCGACCGACGCAGCTCAAGAAGAAGCATGACGAGATCAAAGCGGTCCTCGAAGCCGACCTCATCGGCTCTTTTCACGAACCCGCTCACATGGCATCAGGTGGAAAGGGTTCTCACCTGAAGGCGCGCTCGATGGAGTGGACCTGTCCACCCCGTCAGAAGAACGCACCAGGTCGCTGCGTCAGGAGATTAACTTCATGGTGGCTCATTCGCTACACCGCCATTCTGAGAGCCTGGTGAACACTTTGGAGCGTGTCGCTCTGCGCGTGATCCAGGAAATCATGAGCCATCAGTACTCTCCGTCAGGACCAGCTCTAGGGACTCACCAAGGAGAGATGCCACTCCAGTCCCGTCCACCGCTGCCGTTCGCGTTGGCAGCACCAGAAGTGCCGAGTTCATCGGCGTACGTCATCTACAAGGTCGGTGGTGACCCTAGTGACTACCAATTCTTGCACGAGGCGCCTAAGGAGATCCCTCACGGATACACGTGCGCATACGTGCCGACCGCGCTGAATCGGGCGCTCTCGAACCAGGCTGCAACAAACAGGGACTTCGGGAACAGCCAGGAGGAACTTCGGGAACGAGATCTTGAGAAGCG